>NC_034014.1:25086037-25205694 GCF_000346465.2 Prunus persica
TCCACTGCAGTTCACCTGATCAACCGCATGCCTTCTGGTGTATTGACCTTAAAACTCCTTTACAGGTGCTTGCGCAACACAGACCTCTGCCCTCTGTTTTGGTACTCACACCCCGAATCTTGGATGTGTGGCTTTCGTTCATCTCCACAAAAATCAACGTAGCAAACTTGATCCCTGTGTGCTTCGTTGTGTTTTTGTGGGTTATGCCACTCATCAGAAAGGTTACCGCTGTTATCACCCTCCTACCCAACGAACCTATGTCACTTTGGATGTGACTTTTCTGGAATCTGAGCTGTTTTTCCATGACCCATCGTCCAATTCTGCGCTTCAGGGGGAGATACGAAGTGAAGAACAGAATTGGAGCAACTTGGAAAATAAAGAAATTCTCCTATGTACAGAAATGATTGATCATCCCGAGTCTGGAGCACGAGATTACTCTCTGTTGAAAAGTGACCAATCGCCCATTCATAGCGATCAATTGCCTGACCCACCTGATCCATGCGAAGATATTTCTGATCCGAGTCCCACACCTACAGACAATACAGAACAACAAGATGAAGAACCCTATTCTAACTCAACAGTACCAACAGACCAATCTCCTGAGAATATCCTTGAGGTAACTACTCCTACTAGACTTGTGCATTTAGATGATAAAACTATTGGATATCAATTACCTTTCAGGCAAAATCGTGGGAAGCCACCAAACCGTTATTCACCGAATATTGGCAAGACATCCAAGTATCCAATTGCAAATCATGTATCCACTGAGAAGCTGTCTGAACCACTCAAGGCTTTTGTGCATCAGTTGTCTGCTATCCATATTCCAACCAAGGTCTCTGAAGCATTGAAAGATCCTAAGTGGGTCCAAGCTATAAAAGAGGAGATGAAAGCTCTTGAGAAAAATCAGACTTGGACATTAGAGACTATACCACGAGGAAAAAAGACTATCGGATGTAGATGGGTGTTTACTATAAAACACAATGCAGATGGATCTATCGAGCGATACAAGGCAAGACTTGTGGCAAAAGGGTACACACAGACCTATGGTATAGACTATGAAGAAACTTTTGCACCAGTTGCAAAGTTAAACACCGTCAAAGTCTTATTGTCCCTTGCAGCTAATTTGGATTGGCCACTACACTAGTTTGATGTAAAGAATGCTTTTCTATATAGCGAACTCACGGAGGAGGTGTACATGGACATTCCTCCTGGATATAATACTACTCAGACTGGAACAGTTTGCAGGTTATGAAAAGCATTGTATGGATTGAAACAGTCACTACGTGCATGGTTTGGACGGTTCACCATGGCAATGAAGAACAATGGTTTCAAACAGTGCAACTCAGATCATACTCTATTCTTGAAACATCAAAAAGGGAAGGTAACAGCATTAATAATCTATGTTGATGATATGATTATTACTGGGAATGATAAACAGGAAATATCACAGCTACAAGACTATCTGGCTACGGAGTTTGAGATGAAGGATCTAGGTGGACTCAAGTATTTCTTGGGAATTGAGGTGGCTCGATCACAGCAAGGCATATTTCTCTCTCAAAGGAAATATGTCTTAGACTTGTTGACAGACACAGGAATGCTAGATTGTAAACCTGCGGACACTCCTATTGTTCAGAATCATCATCTTGGAGAATATCCGAATCAAGTTTCAACTAACAAAGAAAGATACCAAAGGTTAGTGGGAAGATTGATCTATTTGTCACATACTCGACCAGACATTGCTTATGCGGTGAGCGTTGTCAGTCAATTTATGCACTCTCCAAGTGAAGACCACATGAATGCAATTCTTCGGATACTTAGATATTTGAAGTCTGCACCTGGAAAAAGACTTATGTTCTCAAAGCATGGTCATCTAAATATTGATGGTTATTCAGATACAGATTGGGCAGGTAATGTAACAGATAGAAAATCCACATCGGGTTACTTCACATTCGTGGGAGGTAATTTGGTGACATGGAGGAGCAAGAAACAGAATGTAGTAGCTTTATCCAGTGCAGAAGCCGAGTTCAGAGGCATGACTAAAGGGATTTGTGAACTTCTTTGGTTAAGAAAGTTGCTTATTGAACTCGGGTATAAACCTACGTCCACAATGAATCTCTTTTGTGACAACAAGGCTGCTATAGCCATTGCACAGAATCCGGTTCAGCATGATCGTACTAAACATGTTGAGGTGGATCGACACTTCATCAAACAGAAGCTTGAGGCTAAAGTGTTTCAGTTTCCTTTTGTGAAATCTGAGGATCAATTGGCGGATATTTTGACAAAGGCGATTTCCAGTAAAGCATTCCACAATTCACTGGATCAGTTGGGCATTGGCGACATCTATGCACCAACGTGAGGGGGAGTGTTGGCGTGACTTGTGGATATTGACTTACTTTACTTACACACCAAGAATTCCTATTATAATTGTAATTGATTTACTTTAATTCCTGATTTCCTACTGTAAATAGATTTAGGAATTTATTATTTACTTGCCCATTCAGGTTTCATTGTATTATAAATATGACCTCCTACAAGGAGAAGAATACACAGAAAATTCCCACAAACAAATATTCTCTCATAATTTTCATATTTTAGCAAAGACTACATAGTTTGGCCGTGGAGAAGACAGAGAGGAGAAGTAGAAAGGGAAGCAAAACTAGCATCCATATCTTTATTAGAGGACAAGCTCATCTTATCAAACGAAGATGATGAAGCAAACGACTTCATCAGATCATCAAAGGCAGCCTCATGATCACGATCACCCTTCCTCAACCTACGTGGGCCCCTCAAGTCCCCTGGAACTTCAATCTCACCGTCCAAGTACCTCACCACCATCCTCATGCTTGGCCGTTCGATCGGCCCATGGTTGGAACACATGAGCCCTAATTTCAACACCATCACCACCTCTCCCTCGTCAAACTCCCCATTGAGCCTCCTGTCCACAATATCAAGCAGCCTGCCTTCTCTGTACATTTCCCAAACCCAGTCCACCAAAACCAGCTCCTCAGCCACTGCCTTGGGCTCAATGGGCCTTCTTCCACAGGCCACCTCAAGCAAAAGCGCGCCAAATGCATACACGTCAGAGGCAGTGCTGGCCTTACCAGTCCTCGGCAGCTCTGGTGCTAAATAACCCAAAGTGCCCACAACCCTAGTTGTGGTGCTTGAAATTGAGCCATGTTCATGAAGCCTTGCAAGCCCAAAATCCCCAAGCCTTCCGTTTAGCTCATTGTCAAGCAACACATTGCTTGCCTTCACGTCTCTGTGAATCACAACTTGTTCATAGCCTTCGTGTAAATAATGCAGAGCTGAAGCAACGCCCTTTATGATCTTAAACCTCTGTTCCCAGCTCAGTAGGGTTTTGGGCTCATCAAACAGGGCATTGTCCAAGCTCCCATTTTCCATGTAATCGTAGACAAGAAGAAGATCGCCTCTTCGTCGACACCAACCCAATAATTGAACCAAGTTTCTGTGCCGAAGACGACCTATGCTGGCGATTTCCGCAACGAATTCACGCAAACCCTGTTTTGAATCGTTCGAAATTCGCTTAACCGCGACTTGGGTTTTCGATTCTGGGAGTGTTCCTTTGTATACTTGACCGAACCCGCCTTGCCCAAGTAGCTCCTTGTCTCTAAATCCTTTTGTGGCTCTCTTCAATTCTTGGTAGGAGTATCTATGGGGGCCCAGCTCCAGCTCCCAGGACTCTATTGGGTCGGAGTTCTTGGTTTTCTTCACAAAGAGGTAAATGGCTACAGAGGTTGCAGACAGAGAAAGAGCAATGGCTGAAACTGATAGCCCAATTGTTAAAGATGGGTGCTTTTTCTTGGGTTGTGGAAGTGAAGGAAGAGAACCCAAGTCAAGAGCTCGAGCCTCTCCGTTGATCTTGAAGCTCCAGCCCGATATGTAGTGGGAGCTAGCAAGCAGACCCGTTGAAGCTGAAAACCCAACATACATAAACTCTTCAAGAATTGGCGAGAGATCTACGTGAAAGGAAAGAAGTGGGATTTTGGGTTTTGAAGAAGAAAGTGAAATTGTTACATTCACAAGATTTTGAGCCGAATCGTAGTCGATCCACGCTTGAATTGGTTTCCCACACTTGAGGTTGATGCTCTGTTTCGTAGCAGAGTCTTTGTAATAGGCAGCAGCAGCAGAGTCGTTTGAGCTTAAGCTGTTGATGTCGATGCCTACATGGTTATCGTTGATGTCTCCAAACTCGAAGTCTTGAACTGTGTCAAACTCAACTGCAAACATGTGGGTTGATAAGTTGCTAATCTCACTGCCATTGAGAAGACCAAGATATTGACTAGGCAGAGCTTTGAGATCTTTGGAGGGCGCTATCGTGAAGGCCAGGCCATGGCCTCCGAGTTTCGGGTACTCGGGGACTATGGTGAAGGCAAAGGACGTAGAGAAAGAGAAGGCTTTGCCATTGGTTTTGTTCTTGAACTGAATTGGTGAAGTGTAAAAGGCATGACCCATTAGCCTACTGGTGTCGTTGGTCAATTTCAAGATGCCAATTTTTTCAATCTCTGCAACTCCGGTTAAGGTTAGGTTGGCAGCCACATCTTTGAAACCAGGATAGAAGAGCTCACTGACCTGAGATGAAGCTGGGAAACAGAGAAAAAGTAGAAGAAGAGAAACAGAGAACAACCTGAGAAGATTTCCCATGTGATGATGAGGTGACAAAATTGAAAGTTGGATCAAGAGGCTATGGAAGGAAGATTTTTCAATAGGGTTTGGTGGGATTGGAGTGTACAAATGAGATTTGGTGAAGATTTGAGAGAGAAAGGTGGTTTCTTAGAGCAGTGAAGGATTATTGGGAGACTAATTAATTGGTCACATGGGCCATTGGTTAGGCGTGAGAAAAGTGAGAGAGACAGAAAGCAGCCTATGGATGGATCAATTTCTGTACAGGTAGAGAGCTACAGAAGATGGGCAAAAAGGAGACATGCTCTCTCAGTCTGAAAGAGTATGGGATGCTCACAAACATTGGAGAACAGAGAGGCTCTCAACCTCCTTTTTATCTGGTGAACCGATCGGATAGGGCATATTTTGTGACATTTGTCTGTTAATATCTCGTTCTTCACTCACAAAAACAGAAGATAAAAAGGTGAATTTCAGTGTGTTTTGGCTTTTCCACTCTTTTTCCCTTCAAATTTGACCGACAATCAATGCTGAGGTGGGAACAAGAAGTTATCCATAATTGTAGGTATAGGATGGATCTTGGGTGGGTTGGATAAGTTGGAGGGTTTAAACCAAATTTAACCCGAAACTCTTCACTCGAATCTTAATTCGAAAAATTATTAAGAACATCTAATACACTGACGAGCTGAACTCTCAGTGATTGCAATGATTAACATTCTTTTAGATAATATATACCACAGTATCATTAATGCTTGCCTTAAATGAGAAAATCTGAGATTAGGAGATCAAAAAATTCTAATTTCTAATGATGTTTGTTTAACAGCAAGTTGGAAGGAATCTTAACTTTTAAACGTTAAGGGAGCAGGCTTAATGCCATTTTAATGCCAGCCAATATGCAATTTCTTGTCATTACGCTTTGAAAAATGATTGGAGGTTAAGGACTACAATTTACAAAAGTTCAAACCCACTCTCACTTTATATTTAAAAAATGTGGGCTAGGGATGTCACTTTACCTGGGAACACAGCTTTGCATTATTCAAAGTCACAAACAAAAATGTGCTTATTAATTTAATCATTGTAATTTGTATTGGGAAAATTTCATTCTATGGGCACTAAACAAAAGCAAGAAACTTTGTATGAAGGCAATAAACAAATCCTATGCGGCATGATGTGGAATTAAGATAGATTTAGTTTTCACTTCATGGGCACGTTATGATAATGAAGTTACGTCTAACTTTTAAAATTCTTTTAGTTAAAAAGAATTACAAAAACACAGACCGAATTGTTATTGCACTCGACATTTGACATTTTAAATGAAAACACTTTCAAACGGGCTCTTAGTTTTTACTTTATGCACATATCGTGATGATGAAGTTGTGTCTTATTTTTGGAGTTTTTCATAAATAGACCTCTCAAAACTTCCGTTTGTAGTAAAAGATATGGAACGGACCGAAATGTTAAAAAAATTATTGCACTGTAGATGAGGGGCTGTTTTGTTTTCTAGAAATTGATTCTTTATGTGAGAGTCTAAATTAAAAGGCACAATGATTCCATGCTGGCTTTATGGAAAGCTACATGTCCAAGAATTCAAATTGGATTAAAAGAATGTCCACTTGGTCTGTGATGAGATATAAATTATAATGCAGCCACACATGCCAAGACGATTGCTGAGTCCGCAAATTCTTGTAGCTTTTGTCTTGCGGGCACAGGGCCCCTGCACATTTGGTTGTATTGAGACACACATTACGACGCTTCCAACTGCTATAGAAACAGATACAGGTAGGTTTCATTCGGACACAATTAGACTTCACCATGTGCTTTTTCTCTTCCAATCTGAAGGCATCATTTGGCTGTTGCACATGTACTTTTAATTTTGTTTTTGGTTTTGTTTTTTTTTTTTTTTCATCTTGGCTGTAATGTGAAGCTTGGCATTATTTTACATGATTTTTCGGCTTGAATTCCAATTAGCTGCTCATATTTTCTGTTTTGGCGAGCAGAATTTTTTTCATAGCATTTGACTCTTTTTCAATTGGGCTGATATATTTACCTGGCTAAACTCATGAGAATGGCTGCACAAGCACATTGCAATGACACAATGAAGACCACTACATTCTAATACAGATTCTCAAATTCCTACTAGAAAAGGTCTAAAATTGGTACAGGCAGCTCCCGTTGTCACTCCTCGCGGTTGGATCATAGTTTGCTGCAGATGGATCGGTGCAACCTTCAGGGACAGGCAGGTTAACCAGTTGGGCTGCTTTCCCTGCATCCAAACAATTATTAAAAGCTATAAGAATTTTTCTTCTCAAGTTGGTTTTTCCATTTACAATCCTAAAGCCAGATGCAACCCTATCATCAAGGCCTTTAGGATCAAGAGTCTAACCATAGAAATTTCCACTCTTGATGGCATCGTCGTTGGCGTCTCCTAGAGCCGCCTCTTTCAAGTACTTTTCAGACAATTGGACTCTCTTCACATTGTCCTGCTCTTGCACAAGCAAGTTTCCATACTCAAGCAGCTTCGCAAGAGTCATCTTCGGTTGATTGAAAGTCGGAGGACCCTCTTTTGAGTTCACAAGCCTCTTACCAATACTTTCTACCCCCACACTGGCGACCCATTTCCTCACTTCATCATCATAAACTCTGGCCCTTATAGCACCAAAGAAGTCTGCACACAAACACAATTGTATTAGTCAATCTCTTGTTTGTGGTTCAAGTTACAATGCCTCATGTCCCATATTCATGTTAGAGATTAAGGCACAAAAACTTACCAATGGACTGACCAGGGAAAGTGTCAACAAGCTTGACAATGTCATCACTAGGAACATTGTCAGCCCGGAAAATCCCTGTGCACACGCCAATGCAGTCTTCGCGAGTAGGCGCCCAGTAGAACTTTTCCATACGTCCATCACGGATGAGAGGGGCATACAATGTGGAGAAGTCATTACCAGTGACTATGATGGGAACGCGGGGATTCTCCTGCTTGTTGTACATGCCAGGGAGTTGAACATTGGTTGGGTTGTCAGCAATGTTCATGAGGGTAGCATTCACCATTTGATTGTTGACAGTGTACTGAGTAGTTCCACCAAGTCTTCCAGCTCCTGCATCTAGATCATTGATGAAGAGGCAGCACATTTTGCCCTTGCTGATGATGTCTGCTGCCTCACGGTACCTTTGCCTGATCAGTTTTGCTGGCTCTCCAGCATTTCCACTTTCCAATTCTCCAGCACTCATCATAATAGGGCTGAGAATTCATTGTCATTCTTAGATATTTTACTATAAAATCATCTGAACTCAACTCTTTTCAATGTTCATAAAGGTAACAGATTTTCAATTGGCTGCTAAAGTTCTCAATTTATAACCAAAAAGAAAGAAGGGCACAAAAAATGTATACTCACTTGATTCCCATTTTGGCAAAGACAAGCTCACATTGGAATGACTTTCCTTGACCTTTGCCTCCCCATACACCCAAAATAAGAGGAACCTGTTCCACATTTTTTAAGCATCCCAATCAATTAACAAATATCTATAACCTACCCAGAAGAATTGGAGTTTTGATCAAAATTTAACAAACCTTAATGTTTGGCAGGTTCAAAAAGTTCTTAGTAATATGAACAACAAGTTTGTCCATGAAAGCTGGAGCAATGTAGTAGCCATCCATAATGTTGTCCAATCTGAAACAGAACATCAAACATTAACCATCCTATGACTTTACATGGGATCAAATTCATTTGAAAATTTGACTTTGAAAACTTGAAAAGTATACTTACTGGCGAAGACCAGTGCTGATGTAATCATAGGAGCTCATGACAGCATAGTGGGTCCCGCTACCCATAGGGGCTTGGAAGAGAGTGTCCACCATGCCCTTTCCTCTGGTGATGTCCTGCTGGTCATCTGAAGTGTCAAAGGCAAGCCCTCCCCACCTGTCTTTTGAGGTCTGCTTTTCCTCATCATATTCTGCAGAAACCTTGAAATTCCGAGATGAAATCTTTAGGTGTGTGATCTTGGAGGTGGCCTTCTTCAGGCTGTTGCCTAAGAAGGCAGAGCTTGGATAGGAAGTTGCAGCACCGGAGCCATTTAACTTCAACTGCACCAAGAACTCTCCATTTTTCAGAGTAAATCAAACAGACTCAGTAAAGGAAAAAAACCTCTATCACAACTTAAAATCATATAATTCAAACAAGAAATTGCAGAAAAAGAAAGAAAGTTTGTTCTACCAAATGAACAGACACAAAATGAAAGAGAGACGATCAAAACAATGAGAAAATTTACAAATTGATGATTTAATCCATGAAAGAAGTTCATATTACCGGTGCTCTGTTAACAGCCGCGATGATTCCTGAGATTGAAGCAGCCATTGATTGCACAAGTCAAAAGCTTGCAATCAAATGAAGGGTGGAAATATTTGAAGGAACAAGATGAAGTCTTTAAACAGAAATAAAATAGAACTGAAACTGTTGTCGAGCGTTGTCTCTTGGGAAGGAGAGAAAGGCAGGGGAGAAGAATTTATAGGAGCGAGAGAGGTTTTGGAGTGAAAGTGAAATGAAAATGGAAATCAAGGGAATCGACTTACGAATTTCCAACGGCCACACAAATGGCGATCGGCGGTATTACGTTGCTCACTGTATCCTGGTGAGGTAATGGACGTTGGTTTTGGACTTGTGGGAGTATCTGCTCTCTATTTCCGGAGTTTTCTAATCATGTTCTTTAGTTTAAGTAGTCATAAATACTATAACTCTTTTTTAATTAATTAATCTCAATAAAAAAAATAGTTAGCATTAATTAAAGATTTTAAAAGCTCATAAAATAAAATAGTATTAAATTATAGGAAACCACAAGAAGTCATTTCTCTCTCTTCAGACTTAGGAGCTCATAAAAGACTCCCTATTTTAGAAGGTGCATAGGGAGAATGGTTGGAGTTGTATTTTTCTAATTCCTCCCTAAAATTTATTTAATAAAGTAGTTTAGAGAGCCCACTGTAAATGCTCTTATGAACTACATTGGTTTGCTTGGAAATAAAATGAAGACTTCTGGGCTTTTTATAATAAAAACAAAATAGAGGGTTCTAGGAACTCATTTGGATTTGAGGTTACGGTTTAAGCTTATTTGTTCTCCACATATTAGTTTAGTTTCTTCAATTGTATAGGATTGTCTAGGGGTGGGCACTCAAACCGGCGAACCGGAAATTCAAGCCGAACCGTACCGAACCAAACCGGAAAAAAACCGAGTTGACCAAAAAGTCAAAAACAGGTCAAAAACCGAACCGGACCGGTTTGGACCGGTTCCGGATCCGGTTCCATGTCTTCAAAAACCGAACCGGGCCGAACCGAACCGGTGAAACTAAAAAAAAATATAATTTCAATATATATTTATATTTAATGCTATATTTTTAATTTCACTAAAAAAAACCTAATATTTATCCAAGTTCAATGTCAAAATATCTCTCTTTTCTCACTTTAATATTTATTTTTTATATGAAATTGAGTAATTTGTTAATTTTCAAGTAAAAAAATAATATTTCAGTTGAGAATTGTATTAAAAAACAATTTAAAAAAATAATTTTTATAATCCGGTTCAAAACCGAACCGAAACCGGAACCGGACCGAAACCGGTTCAAACCGAACCGGACAGTTTTTGAAATTTTTTTTATTAAAACCGAACCGAACCAAACCGGATGAATAGTACCGGATCGGTTCTAATTTTAGGCAAAAACCGGTCCAAACCGAACCGTGCCCACCCCTAGGATTGTCATATTGGAGGAGAAGGAATTGAACGCATGACATTAGGTAAAAATAAAAATAAAAAGTTCTTAATTTACTTGAGTTGCCAATACTTTATATATATAGAGTGCTGCTATATATTTTTACTTTCTTGTCTTATTTTCCCACCCACTATGTAAATTTGAAAAAACTCAAACTTAATTTTTCACATACTATTATTGCTAAAATACCCTTTAATTGTATTTTCATATTTGCCATTACAATAAATAAAAAAACAATAAAAAACAATAAAAAATTTCTTCACTCAGCTCATCTGTAAGATCTCACATCAACCAACGGAAAGGGGGTGATGTGCCTTATATATGCACACCCGCATCCATCTAGCATGAGGCCTTTTGGGAGCTCACTGGCTCCGGAATCGTAGGAACTCCGAAGTTAAGCGAGTTGGGGCCCAGAGCAATCCCAGAATGGGTGACCCACTGGGAAGTTGCTCGTGAGCTCCCAGAAACAAAACCGTGCGGGTAAAAAGGGGGGCCCAAAGCGGACAATATCGTGCTACGGTGGAGCCGATCTCGGGATGTGACATCATCCCCACCCCAAGTTGCCCCCGCCCCCCGCGCACAACCTCCTCCTCTGGTGAAAACCCAACAGTTAATATCATAACCATCACACCCACATCCACCTATCCATCTCCCATCTGCAGCCATCCCTGCCACCAATTTGATTTTTCCACTGCAAACCTCACTCCTCCTTCACTGGACAAAACCCAAAATGAATAGATATATATCACTCTAACGCCACCAAGGCCAAAGTACAGAGCATTCAAAAGATGAATTTTCATCTGGAGGTGCTATGCCCCAGCTAAGAGAAATTCCCCACAAAGCATTACAATTAAGGTCCAGGAAGACCATCAGAAACCAACACCTAAACTAGTGACAGAGGTGGTTGTACAGCCCCCTAAATTGATTAGAGATGGGTGTGGGTTTTGATTTTAAAAAAAAAAAAGCAATAAAAGAAAATATGGGTGTGAGTGCATGTTAGAGAGAGAGTTGTAAATTTGTCCTCAGAAGTCATTTTACAATAAGGTAAATTTGTTATTAAAATTTTGAAAATAAAGTGGGTGGAAAAGTAAGACAGGTGGGTAAAAATAGTAGCACTCTATATATATAAAAGCGATATTGGGGGACTGAGTTTTTTCACACACACACTGTTAAATGTACCATGGAGTTCAAATATAAGATTATTAGTCTACAAGTTAAAGCCATTGGACTAGACCTCGTTGGTTGAGTTACTAGCACCTTGCTTGTACATGATTCTTATTCCTACATGGAGGATTGGCTCATTTTCGGACTTATATGTCAGCACAAATTGACGCGTGTGTATTTTTTTATGAGTGTCAAACTGTGATTTGCATGAAGTGACAAAACAATATTCTTCCTCAATTGTTTTTAAAATAAAGAACAATTTAAATGTGTGATTCGATAGGTGCAAGATGAACAAATTTTTGAAGGCCATTACTTTTCTTGCTTTCTACACTAATCACTAGCCACAAAAATGAAAAATCTTCAGTCACAGCCATCAAACTACCATTGTGGCATGGATATGGAAACAATATGTAGAAGTCGAGAAACTTCTGGTGTGAAACACCAATAAATCTTTTTGTCCCATTTGGCATGGATAGGACTTGTCATGATCCAGGCCCAAGACATCTCATTTTCATTTGCAGAAATCTCACCATCTTCATTTGTTGCTTGATGGATCTTGGTTCACATTGGATGAGGTTTTCTTCTTTGGCACAATGGAGGGCCAATAGGCCGAAGTCCCAAAAAAGCAAATCCAAATTGAACTGGCCAGCTCAAACTTCAAACCATATAATTCTAGCTATAATTTATTTAAACACTACAAAATAATTCTGTAAGGATTGAGAATATATAGCTATAGCTTTTAACATAGTTTGATCATCCTATCCATATATATTTAGCAATTGATACACGCATGCTTCTGTTTTTGTTGTTGGAACCCTCCAAAACTAGTACGTATTGACTCTAATCAGAGCTTGCCACTTTCAAGATCGATTGTTCTTAGATGCTCTATTTTCCTACTGAGGAGTGACACTCTCAAAGCGCTTGCAGCCTCTAATTTGGACATGAACAACGTTGTCAGCTCCATCTGTACCATTGATGATCTCGCAGCATTGTCTACGTGGTGCCTGCACATTCCATCATCATTTCCCAAAACATATGTTAGGCACACACACTAATAGTCAACCTTAATTAATTCCACATAACCAAACATTGCAAGATATTTAGACACCAATAAAATTGTGCCAAAACACGTTCTTATAATTTAATGACCATGAGAAGACTCACTTTGGAAATCAACTACGCCACCTAATTTTCCAAGAAAAAAATTCAAGCTAGTGAAAGAGATATATTTCCTTTACCTTATTCCACAAGTCAGGGTTGAATATGGGAGCTGAGACGTTGAAAAATTGAACTGCCACGGCAGTGTAGTTACATCTAGGACAATCTGTTTCCTCTTTTCCCATATTGTACCTCTTGTAACCGGTCAAGGTCTTACCCCCACCAACACTCTCAACCCGATCCAACATAAAAACAACGGGTCTCTCACACATGTCTGAACTGATGGGTTGAGTATTAAATGTGAACGGACCAGTGTCCCAACTCCTCCATGTCTGAAACGTCCCTACTGCCGTTTCTAACTTCTTAGCAGTCACCAGAAACGGATAAAACTGCACAGTGTAACCCCAAGACACCGAAACAGACCAATTACGATTCAAGTCATAACAAAAACTTTGCTGCAGGATCCGACTTGGATCCACTTCATACCCGCTGACCAACTTTTCCACCGAGTCAATCTGAGTTAGGTTTGGAAATATTGACTCGAAATAGTCAAAATGGTGGAGTGACACTAGTGGGGCCAGCGGGTGCGCCGCTAGCAAACCATACGGGCTTCCACGTATATCGAGCTGGTGGAACCCGAGTTCTTTTGTTACGGGCACTCCGATCTCACTCAAACAACCCTGAATTTTTTGATCTGAGCCGTAGAATTTATCATACCGATCGATGCACCCATCTAAGATCTTAACAAGCTCAGCAGCCAATGGATAACTAATAGCAAACCCGCCTCCGCCGTAGGCCATAGTGTACGAGTGTATCACATCTTGTTCCACGCTCTCCGAGTTCCCGCCAATATAGTACATCTGATTGTGAAGATAAAAAAACGAGTGGCCACTACCCAATTATTGGTAATTTGTATAACTAACAAGCAAAATAGCAAAAGCATTGCGTGTTACTTGCAATTTTCTGATAAAGCCTCTGAAACAACAAGATTGTAGATCCTAAGGACAAAGGTAAACATATGTTTATATTCCTGCAAAAGTTATTTCCTCTTCCCTTGGTGGATTGTTTTACAACCCAATAATTTTATTTCCTTAATCTAGTTTAATACAAAATCTACACTATTATTAAATCACAGAAGCAGAAGCACCAAACATGAAGTGATTCAATTTCTTGTCATTTTAACAATCCTTGCTCACTGATAGTATGTTCAAAATGGGAAATTTTTTATATATAAAGAAAATAACCATGAAGTCCCTAACAAAAGTAATATAGGCCGAAGGTTAAAACATCAACCTCCTCTACAGCACCCAGGGAATTACTCAATTAGATACAAAAATGGTATCCTCCAAACATGCTTTACATAAGGCAGCAGAAAACATAGGAGAAACATGTTTGGCAAAGACAAATATTTTCCACAATTTATCTCCGCTATACTTTTATGCATCTTATACGTCGTTGCGGCTACATCCTCGCCACCACTCTCAACTCAATCCAACAAATAAATAAGCAGTCTCTCACACGCAACCCTCACTCCTCATTCACTAGACAAAACCCAAAATGAATAGATATATATCATTCTAACACCACCGAGGCCAAAGTACAGAGCATTCAAAAGGGAATTTTCATCTGGAGGCGCTATGCCCCAGCTAAGAGAAATTCCTCACAAAGCATTACAATTAAGGTCCAGGAAGACCATCCGAAACCAACACCTAAACTAGTGACAGAGGTGGCTGTATAGCCCCCTAAATTAATTGGAGATGGGTGTGGGTTTTGGAGGGAAAAAAAAAACAATAAAAGAAAATATGGGTGTGAGTGCATGTGAGAGAGAGAGAGTTGTAAATTTGTCCTCAAAAGTCATTTTACAATGAGGTAAATTTGTTATTAAATTTTTGAAAATAAAGTGGGTGAAAAAGTAAGACAGATTGGTGGAAATAGAAGCACTTTATATATATACAAGCGATATTGGGGGACTGGATTTTTTCACACACACATACTGTTAAAGGTGCCTTAGGAGTTCAAATATGAGACCATTGGTCTGCAAATCAAGACCATTAGACTAGACCTTTTTGGCTGAGTTACTAGCACTTTGCTTGTACATGATTCTTATTCCTACATGGAGGATTGGCTCATTTTCGGACTTATATGTCAATACAAATTGACACATGTGTATTTTTTTTATGAGTGTCAAACTGTGATTTGCATGACAAAAGAATATTCTTCCACAATTGTTTTTTTTTTTTTTTGTTTTTTGTTTTTTTTGAGAAATTCTATGATTGCATTCATAATTCAGCTAAAAAAGCCACTAGCCACAAAGAGCCAATACAAACTAGCCACAAAAGGGTCATTACAATAACGGAGCGGTCTAATATCAAAATTAAGACAATCTGGTGTGTCTCTACTAACGATCAGGCATGATCGAATAAACTCTGGCATAGGCATCCCAATTAAGATTGCAAACTTAGAATAATAAAAAAGAGATAAAGCTTGAAAAAACCAAGTCATAACAATACAAATAAAACTCTCACAAAGGAGTGATGAAAAGCTCTCACAAAGGAGATATGAAAAACTCTCACAACAGGAGAGTTGAAAACTACACAGAGAACCCAAAGAGACTCTGCAATTTATTCCAAACATAAAGAAATTGCAAAAAAGATGGTGGTGGAGATCCAACGCTGAAATGTAGGTGAAGATCCGACGCTGAGTTGCAGCCGCCTATAATGGTTGGATGAAAATTATAACAAAACTAAGACAAATAGAAAAAACATTTTGTCTCTGAAAATGAGAAAAGAGGTGAAAGGAGGAAGAGAAAATGAGAGAGGTGCAAGATGTGTGATTCGATAGGTGCAAGATAACCAAATTTTTGAAGCCCATTACTTTTCTTGCTTTCTACACTAATCACTACCCATAAAAATGAAATATCTTTAGTCACAGCCATCAAACTACCATTGTGGCATGGATATGGAAACAATATATAGAAGTCGAGAAACTTCTGGTGTGAAACACCAAAAAATCTTTTTGTCCCATTTGGCATGGATAGGACTTGTCATGATCGGGCCCAAGACATCTCATTTTCATCATCCCTATCTTTAATTGGGGATAAAATTGTTGCAGAAATCTCCCCATCTTCGTTTGTTGCTTGATGGATCTTGGTTCACATTGGATGAGGTTTTCTTCTTTGGCACAATGGAGGGCCAATAGGCCGAAGCCCCAAAAAAGCAAATCCAAATTGAACTGGCCAGCTCAAACATCAAACCATATAATTCTATAATTTATTTAGAGAATTGATTTTCTCACTCCTTTTTTATTCATTTACATTCTCTTTGTTATAAATTGTATGTTCCCACTCCTCTTTTGTCCACTTACACTCCCTTTTTTGTTAGAGTAAAAACTATTTAAAAACAAAAAGGAGTGTAAATGGACAAAAGGGGAGTGGGAAAATCACCACCCTTTATTTAAAGGGCTGTCCAATATAGGTCCCTACAAATTCTATTTCCTAGACATATACCCATCATTCTATAAATCTATGTGTAAAACCCAATTTCAAACTTAAATGATCAATATGATATAAGAGGTCGTAGTATTCCTATGTTTTTACATCCTTGCCATCAAACTTCATATTTTATATATAATTTATTCCAAACATTTCATTAACTGTCATAATTGTAATTAAAAATCCCTATTAATAGCATATCAATCACCCCATTTCTTTTGGTTGCCATTCCCTCTAACATATGGCCCCTTAAAATTGCAAAAAAAAAAATATATATGTAAATTACATATCCAATAATGTACATATGAAAAATATAAATATAAATATAAATATATACGTATAAAAATATAGGTATATTATTTACCAAAAAAAAAAAGGTCCATTACTTTGTAATTGAAATTTTCGTACATTTTTCATAAATTAAAAATAGGTGCACAATAATTTATAGAAAATAGGTACATTGTACGATTGACATTTATGCATATTTTTTATAAATTAAAAATAGGTACATTATTTAGAAGAAAAAAATAAGTTCATTATACTAGGTAAATTGTTTTGCTAGGTATACATTATTAGAGAAAAAAAAGGTACATTATTTAGAGAAAAAAATAGGTTCATTATACTAGGTAAATAGTTTTACTAGGTACATTATTAGAGGAAAAAAAAAATAGGTTCATTATACTAGGTAAATTGTTTTACTAGGTACATTATTAGAGAAAAAATAGGTTCATTATTAGAGAAAAAAAAATAGGTACATTATTTTGACAGAAAAAATAGGCTCATTTAAAAAAAATTGTTTTCATAAAACAAATGATCAAATTATTTTTCATAAAACAAGTAATAAAGAAAAAAATAGGTACAATATTTGGATAAAAAATAGGTTCATTAAAAAGAAAATGTTTTAAAAACAAAACAATAAATAGATTATCAAATTATTTTTCAACATAATTAGAATGTACACTATTATTCATAAAACTATAATAAAAAATAATACTTGTCGTATAATTCATAAAAAGAAAACAACATTAATTCCTAAATTTAATATTAAATTTAAATTATTAATACTTTAAATAGATTACTAGTCGTAATTCATAAAAGGAAAACACCATTAATTCAAAAATAGATTACTAATACTTTAATGTGAAATTTAATATTTAATTTCAAATAAGTTTCTAAATTAGTTCCTACATCCATTACAACTATTTGGAGATATTTCCAAATTCAACGGGTGTCATTAGTTACACCCCCCATAACACATTAACTTATAAATAGGACTAGTTTTGGAATCCAAAAAATATAATAAATCAGATTTTAAGTTATATTAGGTAACTTGCTTAGTTGGATCCTAGTCATCGGGTATTATTTGAAAAAATTGGGTATTTTAAATAAAAAACTAAAGAAAAAGGTTGTAGGTAATTTTAAATGAATTTTATGGGTCTAAGCTCAATTTACTATTACTTAAACACTACAAAATAATTCTGTGAGGACTGAGAATATATAGTTTGATCATCCTATCCATATATATTTAGCAATTGGTACATGCATTCTTCTGTTTTTGTTGTTGGAACCCTCCAAAATTAGTGCGTATTGACTCCAATCAGAGCTTGCCACTTTCAAGATCAATTGTTCTTAGATGCTCTGTTTGTCTGATGAGGAGAGACACTCTCAAATTGCTTGCAGCCTCTAATTTGGACATGTACAACGTTGTCAGCTCCATCTGTGTCATTGATGATCTCGCAGCATTGTCTACGTGGTGCCTGCACATTCCATCATCATTTCCCAAAACATATGTTAGGCACACACACTTATAGTCAACCTTAATTAATTCCACATAACCAAACATTGAAAGATATTTAGACACTAATGAAATTGTGCCAAAACACGTTCTTATAACTTTATGACCATTAGAAGACTCACTTTGGAAATCAACTACGCCACCTAATTTTCCAAGAAAAAAAATTCAAGCTAGTGAAAGAGATATATTTCCTTTACCTTATTCCACAAGTCAGGGTTGAATTTGGGAGCTGAGACGTTGAAAAATTGAACTGCCAAAGCACTAGTGTAGTTACATTTAGGACGATCTTTTTCCTCTTTTCCCATACTGTACCTCTTGTAACCAGTCAAGGTTTTACCCCCATCAACACTCTCAACCCGATCCAACATAAAAACAACGGGTCTCTCATACTTGTCTGAACTGACGGGTCGGGTATTAAATGTGAACGGACCAGCGTCCCAACTCCTCCACGTCCGAAACGTCTCTACCGCCGTTTCTAACTTCTTAGCAGTCACTAGAAACGGATACAACCGCACAGTGTAACCCCAAGACACTGAAACAGACCAATTACGATTCAAGTCATAACAAAAACTTTGCTGCAGGATCCGACCTGGATCCACTTTATACCCGCTGACCAACTTTTTCACCGAATCAATCCGATTTAGGTTTGGAAATATTGACTCCAGATAGTCCAAATGGTGGAGTGACACTAGTGGGGCCACCGGGTGTGCCGCTAGCAAACCGTACGGGCTTCCGCGTATATCAAGCTGGTGGAACCCGAGTTCTTTTGTTACGGGCACTCCGATCTCACTCAAACAAGCCTGAATCCTTTGATCTGAGCCGTAGAATTTATCATACCGATCGATGCACCCATCTAAGATCTTAACAAGCTCAGCAGCCAATGGATAACTAACAGCAAACCCGCCTCCGCCGTAGGCCATAGTGTACGAGTGTGTCACGTCTTGTTCCACGCTCTCCGAGTTCCCGCCAATATAGTACATCTGATTGTGATCGTATTTCGCTAACACCGAAACTAAGTTGTGAGTGAAAAACACCGTATCATCATCTCCCATAACGAACCACCTCACGTTTGGCAACCCCAACTCGAAGCTTTCCTTTACGATTCTGGCAATGCGAACCGCGGACCGGGAACCATACCAGCAGGAGTATTTGAACCGTGATGTGTCCTCGGAGACTTTGTACGGCGGGATCGTCTCTGGCCACGTCATGTTGGGGAAGGGTTTTTCGTCAAGCCAGACGAACCCGCGGGTGACGTTAGGCTTCCACCACAGCTGGCTGTAGTGTCGGCGTTTGTTCCATGACTTCACCGAGCCTCCGATGCTAAACAAAATGTGGGATATATTTGTCTGTTCGTGACCTTCGATTGAGAAGCTGCCGTTTTGGTTAAAGTTGGTGACTGTGTTAATATGGGGTAGGGGGAAATGGGAGTAATTTGAGAAAGCAAAGCAGAGGATGAGAGAGATGGAAGCGACGGAGCAAAGAGCCAGAGTGGATTTAATGGTGAGAGAAAAGACATCTACGGCTTTGATTGTGGGGGAGACTAGGAACTTCCATAAATTGAAAGGATGGTGGTGAAGGGTTTTTCTTGAACATGACATAATTAATATGGAAAACTAAGTACTCTGAAAATAATTTTCTGGAAATCATGAAAAGGAATAGGAGGAGGAGGAGGAGAAGGATATGGGTTTTGAAATATATGGAGGTTGAAGGGAGAACATGGAGGCAGGTCCTACTTTGATGCCTAAACCTGTGGTTTCTAATAACTTGACGTATACTGCCGGGTACGTGCATTTAATTTGGTCACTCTTGAGACTTGACTCTTTCATATGTACATTTTTATGTTAATTTATCAATCTTGACTTTTTTGATAATTTCTCAAAATATTCATCGAGAAAAAGAAATCTAGAAGAGATTATGTTAAAGAATGATGCACTTTAAGTTAAAGTGGCAAAAATATTTCCTAAATTTTATTACTACAACAAAGAGTTCATATTGAAACGAAAAAATTACTTAATTATGGCATATTTTACCTTGCAATTAAGGAGGAGTTACACTCTCAAACCGATTACATTCTCTAATCTGAACTTGTACCACACTATCAACAACCCCTCCACCTTGTGTGCCGTTGATGATCTTACAACATTGTCTACGTGGTGCCTGCCCATTTCTCCAACAAGTTAGGCACTCATCAAATATAATGTCAAAGATAAACATTATTGTACTGTTGTATACAACAAAACAAATAATAATTCCATGCATATATGCCACTAATTGCGCTGAACTATTACACAGCAAATTCAGCAGAAGATTGAGGTGCTTTCTGTTTATCGTTTTCTTCCCTTCACATTATATTTTGACTATCGGGTCAACGAATCTTGAACTTGGGTCAATGCCTCTAAAGCATTTCAGTTTGGTAACTAATCTATAAAATTATGACAAAAATATCAATGAAACTAAGGGCTATATATGAAGTCCATGTTCCTATTTTTATCTCATTTACTTGTTTTTTTTTTTTAAAAAAAATTTAATATATTTTCCTAGAAAATTCATGTAACTAATTAAAAGGCAAATTTTAAATTCCTCACCTTATCCCACAGTTCTGGGCTCAACTTTGCCGCTGTGACATTGAAAACTTTACCTGCTAAGGCAGGTCTACAGTGACATTTGCCACAATTTATCTCCGCGATACTTTTGTGTCTCTTATACGTCCTTGCGGTCACATCCTCGCCACTACTCTCAACTCAATCCAACAAATAAATAAGCGGTCTCTCACACGAATCCGAAATAACGGATCGGGTAGGAACCACCTTCGACCTCCACATTTGTAACGTTTGTAACGCGGCTTCTGGCTTCCTAACCGTTATCAACTTTGGATACAAATGCACGGTGTAACCCCAAGATACAGAAACGGAACAATTACGCGGTAAATCATAACAAAAGCTATGTTGCAACTTGCAAGGTCCGATCCGGATCCATGTTAGACACACCAATTAGCTTCTTGACCGAGTCAATCCGGGGGTCGTTTTGGAAATATGGACTGCACATAGTCCAAGTGGTGGAGTGACACTAGTGGGGCCACTGGGTGCGCTGATAACAAACCGTACGGGCTCCCACCTATGTCAATCTGGTCTGGTGGAAACCAAGCTCTTTTGTCAAGGGCACTCCAATCTCACCCAAACAAGCCTGGATTCTTTGATCTGAGCCGTACAATTGATCGTACCGATCGATGCACCCATCTAAGACAAGCTCAGCCGCCAATGGGTAGCTTACAGCAAACCCACCTCCACCGTAGTGATCCACACTCTCCGGGGTCCCGCCAATATAGTACATTTGATTGTGATCGTATTTCGCTAACACCGCAAGTAAGCTGTAAGTGAAAAACACCGTATCATCATCTCCAATAACGAACCACCTCACGTTTTGCAACCCCAACTCGAAGCTCTCTTACGATTCTCGCTATACGAACCGCGGACCGCGAACCGTACGCGCAGGAGTATTTGAACCGTGACGTGTCCTCAGAGACTTTGTAGGGTGGGACCGTGTCTGGCCACGTCATGTTGTGGTAGGGTTTTTGGTCCAGCCAAACGAACCCGCGGGTGATGGGCTTCCACTATAGCTTGATGTATTGTTGGCGGTCCTTCCATGATTTTACAGAGCCGCCGATGCCAAACAGAATGTGGGTTATATTTGTCTTTTCATCATCATCATCATTGGAGATTGTCGTTTTCCGGTAGGTGGAGTAATGGGCCTCTATTTTGTGGTGTAGAGAGAAAAAAATGTAAAAGATGAGGGAGATGGAGACGATGGAGAAAAAAACAAGAGTTTGGATTGAGAAAAAATTGCTGGGTTTGATTGTGGGAAAAATTAGAAGCTTCCGGAATTTGAAGTGGTTGTGAATGGCCTCTGGTTTTGTTTTTTTAGAGCACATTTATCTCCTAATTAGTTTCTATGGAAAAGCAAATGGTAAGAAAATAATTTTCTAGGGAAAGCTAGGAAATGGAAATGGAGAAGGAAGGAAGAGGAGGGAGACTGTATCTATACTGAGCGGGACTCTGTCTGTTCTGTTCCTCAGCACTTGACATGGAGCTATGCGTTTCGTGCTTTTATCTCTCTATTGAACGATTATGTGAAAAATATTAATTGCAAAAAAAGGATGCTTAATTTGCAGTCAACCCGCAAAGATTAGTACCGAAATTATTTAATGATAAACTAAAAGTAACAAACTTTATTAGGCAAGTAATCTAATCAGAAAGAAGAAAAGGGATATATTTCGACCAAGAACATAATGAATCCTTTGACTCATTAATGGGTCTAGTGAGTCATTTTGAAAGATGTAGTCTAAATTTGGGCCATTTTTTTTTTTTTCTTGGTTGCCATGTTTTTAAAGATAAGCCCAAACCTAGGATTCATGGGTTCGTGTACAGCAATTACAATTTGGAATACATCGAAACTAATACAATTTCATCAATTCGTAAAAGAACAGATTTGGAAATACATCAGTTCGAAAAATAAATCATAGATTGAATTATGATATTGAATTGGATTGGATTGGATGATAAGTTTTCTTCATAATAAAATAATAATAATAATAAAATATGAAAAATTTATCGCCAAGTTTAATATAATCAAACATTTTAATAGACATAAATGTAAAATATAAATGAAATGCTAGAAAAAATTATTTTGATTTTATAATATATTAAACATAACTTCATTAAATTACTTAAAATGTTTATAACTTTCTTAATGAAAATTACCTAATGAGCAAAATAAGCACGAACCTAACTAGATTAATTGGATTGGATCCTCACAAGCAAATCCGTCATCCGATCAAATCATGTCGGTTTTGAAATTTAAGGATCCAATTCAATCTACAAAATCATTAAAATTGATTAAAACTATATTGGATCTTGAACACCCCTAGAAGATATACTAAACTTGGGCATTGTTTTGTTTCCACATAGGCTTGTTATGTAATACTAGGGAAAGTCTGGGCATAGTCACACCAATTCGTGGGCGACTGTTAAACGTAAATTAGCCTCAATTTCACTGTAGAACCCACATTAATCTATAATACAATTTTGTGAAAGATTGTCTCTAGCAAAACTCATATGCGTTCATCACATAGAGTCACAGAATGTGCAGTTCATCTTCATTGACATATGTGTGCAGTGCATCCATATGTGAATATTGAAGTTCATGAACCAAAACAAAAAAGTACATTCTGCACGTATAGGAATATTAGAATGCAAGAATATATCACGTTTTTGTAGAAGATACATATGATATTATGATGAACGAGAGTACTGTAACATAATCAGAAAGCTATATGATATATGTAAATTTCTTTTTTTCTTTTCTGCCAAAGTTAGAAAGGAGGAGAGGGAAAACTCACACACACAGATACCATGGGACTTTTTATGTACTTTTTTTTAATTTTTTATAATGAGATAGAGGAGACAAACCCCAAAAAGAAACGACATCTAACCACGCTTTCATGTACTTCGATGCATGAGCTAGTGTGCAATTTAATTAAGGGCTTATAGTGAGTTTTTAATACATACCTTGTTTACATTATGAAAGAGCATGTAGGCGCCGGGTAGGATACGATGTTCATTCCACCTGTACATATAATTAATCCTCTTGTGCTCTTCATTGCTCCAATCCTCTGTCGTACCAATCACCGATCAAATTAAGGAACAAGCTGTCTATAATGATCAGAAAGAATGTAAAACCCTAATTCTAAATTTCTGATAAAAAGAAGAAGACCTTTTTGTTAAATAATTCCTGCCCGATACCATTTCAGAAAGTGGGAGAGAGAAGCTGTAAATCAAACCGATGATCAATTTCATAATAAATATATAATACATAATACATATCATCCCTTTAGCACACAAAAATTGCGCTAAATATCATCCCTTCAAAAGTGATCATCAAAATCAAATAAAGAACTCTCTTGTGCTCAAAGTGCTTGGTGTCTCAATCGGCTCGGGTCCTAACCGGAGCTCCAAGTCCAATTCCTCAGCCCTCTTCATCGTCTCTTCATCCCTGCACCCTCCACTTGTACACTCTACGGTATTTTTATTAATGTCGACAGTACAGGCCAATCCGGATGGCTCCTCTACAAACAATGGAAGCTGAAGCTGAACTTGAACTTCTTCAATGCTAACTTTTCCCTTATTCGCGGCGTCGATGATCACAACATCATCATCTTCATCTCTGGTAAAAGGGTGTGATAATATTGGGTTTCTGGGGATGTTGGTTTCGTTTAATTCCATTTGTATTGAATTTTTGTCCTCCGAATTAGCACGACTGTGATGAGCACTAGGGTTTTTGGTAATTCCATCAGTAGAAGAAATATTTGCAAGCTGGTTTTGATCTTCGGAGAATTGTCTGATCCGGGCTCTATCTCTTCGATGAATGTTCATGTGACCCCCTAGAGCCTGCGCGTTAGAGAAGCTTCGCTTGCAGAAGGCACAGATGTAAGACTTTGCCTGCCCTGAGCCACTGATTTGGTCATCCGATGAGCTCCATTTAATCTGATCAAATTTTTCGATATTATTGCTTGCGTGATATCTCTCCATAAAGAACACACACTTACACAAACAGACTCAGAGAGAGAGAGAGAGAGAGAGAGAGAGAGAGAGAGAGAAGAGATAAGAGAAGAGATTAAGGCGGTCAACTGGTCGGTTAACTTGTGTGAGAAATTTTCACATAGAAACAAATATTCGTAGGGACTACTACTTACAGACAAAAGTTAGCATGCATGAAAAAATAATAATATTTTTGGTCAGAGGAATTTTGGTTTTTTTTATCAGCAAAGGCAGGGATTATATATTATTAAGAAAATAAAACGGAGGAAGTATATTTAATTCGAAATTTTTTGATTGAAATGTGACATCAAGGTTTTTGGAAGTTTTTGAAATTTGTTTTTAAGTTGGGATCAACTGACTTTTAAGACTTTGCAAAAAGTTAATCTATTTTTTTTATAAATAACACGAGGTGTCCCCACATTTAAAGAGTGGAATTAATTTCCGCTTAAGATTCGATTTGCCTTTGTCTATAAAGTGCTTCCAACGAGTTTCAAACCTTTGTCATTAACTTTTTTAAACCACAAAGTATGGTGCGGTTAACAAACTGTCATCTCCAATTTGTGAGCCACTTTGCTAAGCGTGGAAAGTTACTTTATTTATTATTATAGTGAATGAAAACTTAATCTTGCAACTGAAGTGCATCTTGAACATTAAACTCTTCCAGCAGTTAGAATTTTTTTTACAAGTTAAACTCTTCACAGGAACCGGGAGCCTGTAAAATTAAATGTAGTAATTTCTGCTTAATTAGTGCTACATGTAGTAAAAGAAACGGCAGATTTCGACTCCCTACTGAGGTATATGTTATATACAGCAATGTACTGGATTCGGTGCATCTAATAACTTGTTAACTCAATTAATTGATTAAAACTTTTGTGTAGGTCTCATTTACTTTTCAATTTTTGATGTGAAGTAGACGCAGGAATTATCCATAAGTGGAATTCAATTCCTGATGAGGATTCAAATTCCTGATTAATGAACACATCATGGAAGTAATCGAAACAAAAATGTGATATTTCAAATTTATTGTGTATTTAGTAATTAGGCCACGGTGTAGACCTTTAGACCTACCAATACGGTCCTATCGTTGGGATTTTATTCTTATACGAGTTCACATACGTATTCTAGTAATACCAATTAATCGATCTCTCCGCATGCCCATATTTCGCATGGCCAACGGTTGACGAGTATCAAGTTAAGTTGACCCTTTTTTCCCCATACATAGATTCCTAGGTTTGTTTATTATTTGCAGAAGACCACAAGGGGTGGGAGATTTACTATTATATCCAATATAGGGGTCCAAATTATAAAAATACCCTATGAAATGGACTTTAGAAACACACTCAAAACTCATTTACAATATAACAAATAGGCTTTTAACTTCTTATAAATTACAAAACTGCCATTAATTTCTTAAAACAAGCCCAACCCCAAAATCTCATAAAAATACCCAAAACAATCAATAGGGCATCAAAGTAATTTAATAATTAATATTAAATTCAATAAGGCTAGCTGTCAATTTTTGAAATTTTTTTGGGTTTGTTTATAGAAATTCAATGGTGTATGGTTTATCTATAATATTAATGCTAAGAATGGATATATCACTAAATATCTCTAAGGGAATTCACCGTACACATATTATAACTGAAAATTTTATTTTTTAAATTATAATTTAAAAATCATCTTTGTAAAAAAAAAAAAAAAAATTCAATCAATCAAGTGAAGATCATTTAGTAACTTTACATGTCGAACAAATTTCGATGGTTTTGTTAACAATTAACATTCTCATGCTGAGCTAGACGATCTCAGATTTGATTGGTTTATTTTCTTTTCATAAAAGATCTTTAAATGGTTATTAAAAAATGAACGGTTTTGATTATGACATGTATACGATGAAAATTTAAAGAGAAAATCTAAATAAATTCATACTGTATCATCGTATATAACTATATATAGTATAGAAATTTGAAAATTTTATTTCTTTTTTATACATAAATTTCTGTGAAAGCCTTTGATGACGGAGGTGATGAATTGACAAGTAGTGAATTGCAATGGTTAAATTATGCCTTGACATCACCATCGGTTGAGACTTGAGAGCTTACGTGCATGTTCCTAACAGCTCCAAATTGTTGCTTCGCATGCATGATGATGATGCCATGTGATGTGACGCTAGTTAGATAATGACACTTCTTAATTTGTGTTGCTGAGTTGCTGAGTTGCTTGGGATAATGGATAAATATTCGACGAGCGCCTGTTATTCTCTGTCAACCAACACAATAAAAAAAAAATTTTAAAAAAAATTAAAAGAAAAAGAAAAAGAAAGAGGGAGAAATTGGCTGTTACTGTTAGTCATCCACCACCGTCCAAAATCATGATTGGATAGAGATATCGATGTGAGGTTTTGATCGTGTATCATAGATGTTGAGAAATGTGGCTAGAGGGGACGTTCATGCAAGTGATCCGGTAACCGACAATTTCATCACCAATTAATATACTATTGATATTATATAGTTTCTTCTACTCTAACATATTGTGTTTAAATATAATTTAGAATCAACATTAACAATCGATTGAGTTGATAGTTTAACAGTGTCGTTTCGATGATTTGTTTAGTTACGAATTTAAAGTATGATTGATCTGATCGACTTCTGTAGATGCACCTTAATTTCTTCCACTTGTTCTCAAAGCCATGGGGGATGTATTTGACTTGAATTTGTATTGTGGAGTGCAGGAAGTTAAAAGGTAAAGTAAAGTTGTACCCTTTTTCAACGTGAAGCAATCATATATTTATTATATATATTTGTATTTGTATTTTAATCTTAACATGTATGACACAAATGGGCTTCTCGGCATTTCAACTGTTAGAAACATTTGGTGGATTTGGGCCCTTAGAGATGGTCAGTGTTAATCTCGCATTAGGCTGGGCCTGTTTCCTGAGCTTCCTTGCAAATACACTCTTCAGCCCCAAATGGATGAGATTCTATAAACAATACAGGATTCAATCTTAATTCATTTGTGATAATACCAAAAACATTTCACGGATCCACTGCACGACACGACAAACATATATCTTGTTGTAACAGACATTCCTTGTATCATGGTTTTATTTGTATTGTTATGGTTTGGTTTTTTTAAGTTTTATCTTTTTTTGGTTATTCTGAGTTTACAATCTTAATTGGGATGTTTATGTTAGAGTTTCGCTCTGTTATTGTAATGACCCTTTGTGGCTCGTTTGTATTTATCTTTGTAGCTATTGGTTTTTTTGATTGAATTTATGAATGCAATTCCATAATTTCTTAAACAAAAAAGTTTATAAAAAAAAAACAGATATTCCTTTTGATAAACTAAACATCTCAACATAGGGCACCCGTGAGTTAGTCCAAGATAGTGAATTTGCCCTTTTATACTCAAGTTCGAGTCTCATTTCGCATAAATTAGATATTCCAAATCCGATTCCCTTTTTCTGTAGATATCCCAACATACGATTGGTTGGTTTAGGTTGATCTTTACCTTGGTATGTATGATGTGATAAATATCCAAAGGGGCCTCAGATACAGATAAATTAGCCAGCTCTAGTATTTGGTGAGCTTGTGAGAGCTGGAAGTTGGAACTCCCTCCCATACAAATATACCCTTAGTTGTCAAACAATACATAAACAATTACTCCCAACACAACAACCTAATAACCCCAGAAAATTAATTCTTCAAAATTCTCATTCTTTAAACAATATATAGCTTGGGATTTGTCAAAACGCCCTAAAAGAGATAGCCCCACGCAAGCTGAGATCAGAATAATATCTCATTCTCTCACTCAATTCTATAATATACCCCCCCTTATATATAGCAGAGAAAAACGACATCTGAAACCCCATGTGCTCCACTGCCACTTTCATCCCGAGACCTCCCTCTGTCAAAAAAAACTTCAGACCTATCCAACTCACACCCTCAATGAAAAACGACAATCCCCAACCTGTAACCATTAATGCCGTTTTACATAGATGTAGCTCTTCGTAGAAGCCGAAGCAAACAATCTCACTTTCCTAAACATATATATATATATTCAAGTTTTATTCCATCTTTCCTTTTCACATGCATCGTAGAAAACAAACTCCCACATCGAAAGAGCCTCAAATCATTAAGACAATTTTCATTTCCTAGCCTTTTATGGAATGTAATTGTTTGGTATGACTTAAATTCCTTTTCGAATAATTGCCCTTTTCTCAGTTTTGCCTGTGAGCTCATTAAAGTCAAGGGGGGGTTACAGTTGAGTTTTAAATATAATGGACCCAGCAGAATGATCGCCTTGTGTATTGCAAGAAATTAAGCACTGTACTTACCTGGCTAGCTATGGCTAGGGTTAGGGTTTATATAAATAGGGGAATTATATGGACATGCCATATGTAGTTTATTTGATGTTGTTTATTTATAAAATCCATATAATTAGGGTTTCGTCACTGATCGATGGCTATTATCGCTAAATCATACATACAAGTTATAACACAAGAAGATCCAAAAGATGGTTAGATATATATAGAGCAGCCTAGAGATGGTGGAAGTGATAATATTCTCTTTTGTGATTAAAAAAGTTGGTATTAATTGTATAATGTGATGGTGATGAATAGTTAATTAGATTGATTCCATAGAGTTGGTGGCCATTTTGGACAGATTTGAGAGGAGGAGGAGAGAGAGGGAAAAGTGAGAGAGATAACACAAGCAAATGGATTTTAGCGGAGGAGGTTACAGAAACTGAAAGAAGAGATCTGATGGGTGATGATAATAATACAAGAGAAAAGAGAATCGATGTTGGGAAGTATCTGACTTTATGTGACTTTGAAAACCTCATCTCTCTGGAGTTTGAGTTTTTTTTTAATGTGTGTGTGGGTAAGTTTAGTTGTCTATGACTCTATCTGATGGAATGTCAGTGAGGTACTGAATGGGAAAAAGAGTCACGATATTCCATGCAGTTTTTAGTCAGTTTCTTCACCCTTCAAACCCCACAAACATACAACACATCTACTCCTAATCTCATCATCGCCTACCTAAACTCTCTCTCTCTCTCTCTCTCGGGACAAGGATATATTCGTTCTATAACCTAAACTCTTGACTGCACTCTTCTTTGGCTGTATCACACCAGCATGTGGCTGATATCATGTCTCTTCCATATAAACCATGATCTGTATCAAATTTACCGCTTAGTTAACCTATAACTTGCTAATTACCTCAACGTTAAATTAATTCTAACTATGTGAAGTTGGCCATAAGAGTAGAGAAGGTGTTTGAGCTCCCATTTAGAAAGCCAAAAAACTGTATAAATCATAATATGCATATAGAACTGTTACTCAGAAAACTACAAGAAGAAGATGATGATCTCAAATTGTAGGCTTAGGATCATGATATTACTTTCTTAAGTAATTTCCATCAACTCAGATGGTAATGACCCTGACAAGGAACCAACAATTACACTGTAATCAACGGAATATATAATTAAAATAATAAGCTGAGATGCATTGTGAGTATCAACAAAGACGAATCTTAATTTCATCCTTTTCTGTGATTCCCATATGGTTTTTGTTACACCTTACACAAATGCATAAGCACTCCAAGAAAGCCAATAGATCAAATCAATTTAAGCGAAGAGTGAAGCCTCGAGCCTCAATATGAAAGAAGAAGAAAAAAAGGTGCAAATAAAGAAGGAACTCATCAAACAGTGGACAAAAGGTCAAAGTATTATGTCTATATATGATCAGCAGTTGATGATGAGCCTCTGCTATTTATCAACTTTAATTACCTTAGGCCGGTCACCGAGCCTGAGCTCAAGATCTAAGTCCTCTATAGAGCTGGTGCAGCTAAGTTCAAACCCTTCTGATTGGAGATGATGTACTTTATCAACAGAACCTGATTTTAGGAAGAAAGGTGTCGATGACGGGACGTCTTCCGTTCTTCTTCTCTTGCAACTAATTATAGCTTTATCCTCATCACCTGAGACGGATGGACGAGCACAACGAACAACCAAATTCAAACTCACAGACAAATTGTGAAGATCAGTAGTACTTGTGACATGGTGATCACCCTTAGCCCTACACCCGGATTCCACAGCTTCTGAAATCTTCTCAGCTTCAATAATATTTCTTGCAACAGATTTATCATAATTATTTCTGTTTGTGCCCAAGATTGACCAAGATTGAGGAAAAGATAGAGAAGCAGAAGAAGAAGGTGGGATCTTCAGGGTTTGGTCAGCACAATTTTCTTTACATGGTAATTGAGCTGAAACCCTAGAACCTGAGGATGGTGATGAGGATGCAATAGTAGCACCGGGATCGGAACTAGGGTTATTAGGGTTGTAAACCAAGGCACAAACTTGATGAGATGGGTATTGAAAACTACCCAAAGATGAAGAGGAGAAGGGATTATGATTTTGGACAGAACGATCATCCGGATGATGATGATTTTGGAGGGTAGTTTCGTCATTTGGAGACTGCTTTAGTCTAGCCCTGTCTCTCCTGTGGACATTCATGTGGCCACCTAGAGCTTGAGCTGAACGGAACTCTCTCCTGCAAAAGCTACAAGAGTAAGATCTCGGAGGCCATATGCACCCTCCAAGAGGCCCGGCCGCATCTTCCGCGAAAGCTTGTTCTTCCCACGAATCATCGTTTGATGGGTTGCTAATTGGCACTTGCAGATGATCATGCTGAGATGAGCTCAAACTATTGTGCTTGCGCTTTGCCCACATCCAGTACCTTGCTTGTTCCATTGCACTACCACCACCACCACCTTGGATTTACTCTCCAGCCAAGCTTAATTTGAAGGAAAACTCAAATTGCAAAAAAGAGGAAGAATTGTAAGTATATATGGGCTTTTGAAACAAAGTAGAACTAATATGTTATCCTATATATATATTTAAGTTATAGACACTGAAAAGTATACATGGATTGATCTGAGGCATAAAGGGGCTGAGATTGCTTAGGGAGGTGTTTAATTGGAAGGTGTAAAGTGGTGGGTTCTCTTCTACCTTGCTCTGTCATAGAATTGTAGCTACTTGATTTTTTTCATTTTTTTTGTAAGTATTTCTGGTTGGCTTTCAGTCAGTACTCACTGAAATGAGAAGTATATATTTTTTTGCTCTCTGTTTTTTTCTTAGGAGGGGGAAGCAAATGGTTTAATAAAAAATCAGTGTTGTGGGTCCTGAAGATGAGCCCCTCTTGTAAGGTGAGGGTTTGCTTACGGACAAACTGAAACAATCTGACTGAAATCTCCCTTAACCAAAATAGTGAATGCCAAGATGCCTCAATTCCTCCTTCACTTGTACTCAGTTAGATGCAACATCAAGAGAGTCAAAGAGTCCGAGTGATCAGGAGGACACATGATATCATGCAGCATCATTATTATATCATTAGGAGCAAAGATATTGCTTATACCTCTACCTTAGTAAGCATATAATAATGTAATTTTTTTTATGTTATGTTATCAGATCGCCAATTTAAACAGTTACAGAGATAGAAACGCATTAACAATTCTACCATCATAGTTGCTCTACACGTATAATTCTAATTTAACAGTAAATGTTTTATTAAGATGCTAAAAGAGTATTTAGCAGAGGTAGCCATATATATAGGCCAGGCTGCCTTCACAATTTTAAATTCATTGTTTTCTTGGTCTCATTAATTCCAAAGATACACACGTGTGCCGAATATTAGTAGTCTTCAGGATTGACAGGCCGTCCGTTGTTGAAGTTCTGGCAAAGGACTACGTAACAACCACATCTAGAACACATGGCCCAAGCCAAATTCAATTAACACTAATCTCTTATTAATTCAGCCTTAATTTGCTTTACATAAAACATGGTATCCAATTAAGAGGGACAAGCAAGTGAGAAATTAACACTGTGGCGCCATGTGTTAACGGGATCTAGCCGAGTGAAAAAGAGCATTGACTGTAGATCATAGGTTTCAAGTTCGAACCCCCATGGTATCTAAGTTGTGTGCGTGTGTTTGAGAAACTCTCTCCCCTCTAATTTATACTATCGCTTGTACTCCAAAACACATTGGCAGCCTGCATAAACTTATTAGTCATTTTTTGAGTGGCTCTAAAATTTCAATTCACATTTCAACAGAGTGATTATCTCCCTGAAGAAATTATGTTTACAGAATTTCAAAAACATACATATTTTGCTTCTTAATTTGTTGTTGATGGCTATATAAACATAATAAACTCACCAGTTTTAACCTTTTTATTTTGTCGACCTCAAGATGTTTCATATTGTTTTTATATCGAAGTGAACGTGTTTGAATCAAATTGCGAGACTTCCATGTCAAAAAAGTCATCAGTCAACAATAACAAATTTTTTAGATTCCCAGAAATGACTGGGGATATGGTAATGGTATTGGTCAGGTCTTAAAATTTGGCTTAAACGTCCGGCCAGAGGTCCAGTTGACTGACTGGGATATTGGATTATCCTACGTGCCAATTCAAGATCACACAGTCACACACCCCAAGATTTCAAGAAACGGGATAAGAAGATCATTTTTATTTTGATCCAGAAATTTAAGAAGCTTAACTGAACAATCTTCTAGTTTCGAATGAAAGCTAATGTTATTGGATTTAACTTCTATATATAGTCAACGGATCCATAGCGCTCGGTTGTAAGAGCATTTGTCTACATAGATAATCAATGATTTTAAGTTCGAATCACAAGACAATTTCTCTTATTTCTTTTATATAATCCGAAATACAACAAATATATATATTTACTTAACTTAAACAAAAGGAAATAGAAAAACCCAAGTCGTTAATTAGATCATGAAAAACACATGACAACGATTAATCAAATATATTGAGATTCTGTTTAGTGAATAATTATATATATTCAAAAGTAGTGGTAGAGTTTCAAAAACTAGCGAGGCCATAGCCTACATGACATAGCTAGATTAAACAAGAAGGTCTCGAATTTTCAAAACAAGTTGGCAATTGAAGGAATGGTTTCATTATAAAAATGGAACAGGTCACATGCATATGCCTGCTCAAAAATAACCTCTGAATGAATGCATCTTGCTAAGATGGATGCCTTCATTATTAATTCAGCACAAGGACTAAGACTCTTTCTTTTTATGTTAGAAAACACAGTGAGATTGTCCTATCCAGAGAGATTCTACGGAATTAATGTCCTCATTCTCAACTTGATTTAATTAATCATACATTTCTTCACTGAGCTGGCCTGGTTTCTCCATATTAAACAATATATAGCAAGAGAGAGAGAAGGGCGGTTTCATTTTTCAAAGACAATGAAGATGATGGTGAGGTCAAGAAATTATTTGAACTTGTGTTGGTTGAGACATGACACTGAGTGACTGCATAATAATACATGAGGATAAGGGACTTGCTTTCAATAGTCATGTATGTTTATCGTTGATGCGTATTAAATTCATTATACAATTTATATCATCAACTGCTGACAAACGTTCATACATACGTAATAGATGATGACTGTTTTTAGCATTAACATATAATTTAGCAGTTACAGTTATTATTTTCCTTCTGAATGTTAGTAGAATTCACTTTTACTGTTTCCACTGTTTCTCAAACAGCTAAGCAATATAAAGCAAAGACTGTACTTACCTTTCTGTCTGCTTGCTAAAAATATATAGAAATTGACAAGTAATTTTTCAACCGTTAAATAATTAAATAATTATGCAGCACTGTTGGTCAGGTCATTGTCTTTAGAACTTATTATTTTAAATCAAAATAAAGACAAGAGTTTAGGTGTAATAGGGGTACCTTTCTGGAATAACTTAAAATACACGCATCTTTAGTAGATAGTATTGATTTCAACAAAATATTGCCAATAGATTGCATTAGAAGACATTCCACAAAATACCAAAAGTCTTTTTCTTTTTATTCTCTTCCCGTTCTATAATCTGGGTAATCTAAGCATCAACTACACTCTACTTTTCAAATTGAAAGACGTATATTCTTGAAGATAAACTATTTTTTCTTTCTCTCTGCCCATAAAGAACAATACGAATAATGAGATTTTCTTATATTTGTTTCTTTTAATACAAATTACCTTTTTTTTATTCTTATCGAATAAATGTCTGTTCATGATATTTTCCAACAAAGCACGGAATAACTCAAGTACAGTCGTCTCTTAACTCTAAGAAATATATAAGCGAAAATGTTATGTATATGACGAGAATTTTGTTCAAACCATTTGCTAGGTAGCTAGACTATATATTTAATCCAAGAATAAGGGAGCTAGGAGCCATTCATTTACAAAGAAGATTAATTTGTGTAATATTAGGTATTTGGTTGCATATCACCATCAAATATGTGTCGCCTTATGGGAGAGAGAGATATACAGAGGACCCTCCAAGATTGTCGAGGCAACTTTATACGCAAGACATTGATTGAGAAATTCAATATAGAATTCCCCAGCAAATAACTTAAACGGCAAAGATGGCAAATATTCATCCATGTTTTCATGTGTTACGTTGTTGCACTTGTCACCTTCTCAGCTCTCTGCGTGGGCTGTTAATCCAAACTTAATTAACTCAATTATTTTTTAAAACAAGATGTTAATAGCAATTAATGGTCGTCATCAATCATTGTTATCCATCACTTCATAATTCTTTTTGCAAATACTTTTTGCCCTTTGTTTGCTTAGCTATCGACTTCACTGGTATGTATGTGCATGGATTTGTGTGGGTGTATTTGAATCAGAAATAGTATTTAAAGGATCAACTTGTGCATAAACACCATGGAACTAATTTGAAATTAGCTCCTTTTCACATTGTACCACCAGTATGTATGTCTGGAAATAAGTCATCATTTCATTCAGTTGTGACGGCTCTAAATTATGCCAAATCCAAAAATAGAATTTATCCAAAGGGAATTGCTACTTCAAACTTGGTAGTTGGTGATTAATAAATGAGAAATTTAGAAAATTAAAATTAAAATCTTAGTATCCTTAACAGCCAATAACTCTTGGTAGTTTAGTAATATTCTTTTTCTTAACGTTGAAAGAAGTCTTAAATTTGAATTTTGGGTTTAGTAGAGTAGAAAGGGGACTTGACTTGCATATTATATGTCTCAAATTCAAACTCCCAATAGCACCTTAGTAATGTGTATATGTGAGAGAAAGCTCTTACTTGTAATTTTGACTATTGCTTGTACTTAAATAAAAATCTCGTTTTCCCAGTTGATTTAAAAAATAAAGCGGTACCCAATGTGCTTAAAAGCCCAAGTAAAATTGGGCCTTGTTCAGCTTAATTGTGCATCCTGGGCTTCACGCAACAAAATGATCTGAGCTTGTGGAATTGGATTTGTAAATCAAGGGTGGTACCTAAACTTTTGGAACTGAATTCAGAATGAAGAAAATTTGACATGCATGATGACTAAGGCAGTTGGCTTTTGTAGGTACTAATATAAATGGAAGAAAAAGCAAACAAAATTGTATCTTGTCATATACAAATGGTGAGGGCCTAAGGCCCTAAAATGATGCCCTATTTCTTAATTGTTGGATCAAACTAGTCACCTAAGGCCCTAAGACGATGCCCTATTTCTTAATCGTTGGATCAAACTAACTAATTTGATCCAACGATTAAGATATAGGACATCATCTAAGGGCCCTCGCTATAGAATTCTACATCTTATCATATATACAAGCATACTATCAACCCAAGAAGGTCAATGGCCTGGAGGCCCTGCACAAACCTAGAACGGCCTCCAGTCCAGTCCGTCATAATTGGTTGGGACACTAAGTGAAGCCTTTTCTGTTACCACTCACTAATGTGCTCAACACACCCAAGTGATGCAAACAAAAAAAAATCCGATTTTCAAATGTCTCCTCACTAATAAATTAATAATGAGACAAACTATAAGTTTGAATTGCATTATAATAAGGAAGCAATTCCTTGTCATGCTGAATTATTTACACTCAAGCTTATTCAAGTAATTGTGGACAATTTTTTTTTTCTTAATGCTGATCTTAGTTTCGTTTTTTGTTTATGTTTTTAATTAAGGATCAAATCACAAATTAAGCCCGGTCGGTTGCTACAAAATTATGTTCTTGGCTAACTTAATGTAACATTACAAACTTGTTTGAGAATTATCAAGATTCAGGATTCAGGATGGCCATGCTGTTGATGATGATTTCAGAGTCACGGCTGTCAATCCAAAAGATGGTGACTGGTTTATTACTTCCTGTTCATGTGGATAATCAGTCCCTCCAATTTGTTGATCGTCCCACATTCATCATGATGTATATTTAAAAAATAAATCAGTTATTTGTGGGCCCCGCCAATATAATTTATAGAAATTAAAAGGAATGAACCAATTCATGTTTTCCCAAGTCATCTCATCAATAGAAATAGGAAGTATATTAGGGTTTTTCCTTTCCTATTAAAGAGTATAGCCGCACGGCTGTACTACGTTTTTATTATTAAAAAATAGTACAGTCGTGCGGCTATACTGTTTTGATACGTGGGCACTAAATGCTAGGCGGGTCCTGTCTTTTAAAATAATAGTATAGCCGCGCGGCCACACTCGTTTTAAATATAATATACTTAAACAGTATAGCCGCGCAGCGATACTCGTTTTAAATATAATATACTTAAAAAGTATAGCCGTACGGCTATACTAGCTTTTTAAATCTTCAAACAGAAAACAAAAAAATAAAAAACAAACCCAGCAAACACCAATTCCACCCCATTGCAACATCCCAACGCACCATAAATTTAAAACCAAAAAACAAGAACAATAACAAATATATCTTAAAGAATAAATAACAAAAAATTGAAAAAAGTAAAAACAAGAACAAGAACAATCAAACCAAACCCAGAAAACGCCACCCCGATCTCGTCTTCCCCAACTCCCAACCCAACCTCCCCCCATACCCACCACCTAGATCCACCAGTGCAGGGCAGTGGGTGGATGTCAGATCCAAACAGAGTACATCAAGGCCAAGTGGCTGTCTCCTCACACGATCTTTGCGGGTGAGACTGAGTTGGACGAGTTGGTATTTGAGCTGTCGGAGAGTTTGGGTGAGGAAGAGAAGACGATAGTGGCGAAGGAATGGAAACCGCCTGAGTTGAAGCCAAGAGATCATCTCAGATTGGGGTTAAGATGGTGACTGGTTTGGCTTCTGTCATGGAAAATGAGCCATAAAAATTTTGATATAATTTTTTTAAAAATATTTATCTCTGTTTTCTTTTTTTGGCTGTTTAGATGAACTGCAAGATAATATTATATATGCCTGTATATGCGTATATGATAGGATAACCGTTTGATCCCTTCTATTTCTATGTATTTTATGTAAGTGTCGGATTTACTGATAGCAATAGAAACTATCAAAGAAAATAGCTTTAAAATAGTTTGGCAATTATCTGCTGTTTTATGTTCTTTTTTTAGTCGTTTATGATATTATTTTACACTCTGTTGCTCATGTTTAATTGTTTTATTGTTTACAGGAGGAGGAGAAGAAGATGGGCAACGGAATTCGATGATGAAGACTGAAAAGAACTCAGAACAGACTCATGCCGTCTGGGGAAAACTCAATTGGTAAAAGAACAGGGCATGTGGGGAGGTTGGGATGGGGAAGATGAGATGGGGGTGGCGTTTTCTGGGTTTGGTTTATTGTTCTCGTTTTAAATTTTTTGTGCTTGGAGAGGTTGAAATGGGGTGGAATTGTTTGTTTTTTATTTTATTTTATTTTATTCTATAAATATAATATACTTATCTTTTTATCTTTTTTAGAGTATAGCCGCCCGGCTATACGTTTAAATATAATATACTCAATGAGTATAGCCGTGTGGCTATACTACGATTTTTTATAAGTCTGAACAGCAGCACAACCGCACACACCGGAAAACTGAAGAAGAAAACGTTTGGGTGTTTTGCTCAGTCATTATTTTTCTACAACGTACTTGAAGACTTTTAATATATATATATATATATATATATATATATATATTCTTTACAGGTTAGATTAATTTATATTGTTCTAAGTTCTTTGTCCATTTGTTAATTTCCTATTTATTCAATATAAATTATATGGAACAAAGATTGAAGTTTCATTGTTTATAGATTATATGTTCGCCCCCCCGCCCCACACACAGGATTCTATGTTTCTTGCTCTTGATTGAATTTTTAACCTTTATTAGTGAAATCATGATCCATGGTTTTTGTGAAAAAAGTCGAGATGCAACAAAATGTATTCCTTATCAAAATTTAAACCTAATTCACTTGTGTTTATTAGAATTCTCTCACGGAGTCTCACCCGTCAAAGAAAATCCTAATTTCCAACACAAGTAGAAACTAATTAACCAACACGCGACATATCTTTCTCCCTAATATATCATGCGTTTACCTATGAGTAGCACACATTCGTGTCCACTCAGCTTGCCGAATGTTAGACCAAGTCAAGATAACACAGCTGGGATAGTTCAATTTGATTTCAAACATGTTTGTTTTCACTGAAGATGTAGTTGGTGTAGAAAAGACTTCTTGAGTACTTGTTTTGTAGGAATTGTTTGCAATCCAAACATATATATTGTTATTCATATCAATATAAATATACGCCTACACAACACAACTGTTATTGATGTACTTATCTTCTCTTTCTGGTTTCTTCATCTTATTTTAATATATCGGTTTCAATATCGGTGCACGAATTCACAATTTAGTTCATTCTTCTTCAGCCTTGAGCATTATTATAAACAGCTTTCTTTATATTGCATACTGCAGATAACCAATAGAAACTTGAATTGAAGGGAACAATTTAAGTTCCAAAGGCAAAATACATGCCAGGTTTCAACAGCCTAAGATGGTCTTTAAAGGGTACTAGCCTCTCATGCGCTTCCGCGCTTGCGAGAGGTTTTTAAAAAAAAATAAGTAAATTTATTTTAGAATTAAAAAAGATACTGGGTAGTTGTGTTCTATAAAAATAGGATCCATTATCTGTTTTTTTTTCTTTTAATTTTTTTAAATATGAAAAAGTGTGAATTTACCATATTATCCTCATTTAATTAATAATTTGAATTCTTAATGTTTGCATTAACTAAGGGCATTTTTTGGTATTTTGAATGTTTCACCATTCTCTGTCTTTTGCTTTATATATATAGATGAACGCCCTCATAGTTGGAGTTGGTGGAAATAACGGCATCGGGTAATTAAATTAAGGGAGAGCACTTTCACCTATTTGTCATGGCAAAGGATAAAGGGCAAAGGGCAAGGGCAAGGTAAGGGCTGTTACTATTCACATAAATAGTGGCAGCCCTTGCAAAAGGCTTGTGGTGTTTCTATCCATTGCCATGACAACCACTATTCACATGAGATATGATGAGAGAGATTTGTATGGAGTTTTGGTGTGGAAAGTGAAAAATATGACTAAGTATTTATTTTTTAAAAAAATTCTGAAATTTTTAGTTTTTTTTTTATAGATTTTTTTAAAAATTTTTTATTGCTGACGTCAACAAAACCAAGCTAGAGCACGAGCTCGTTTTGCCTATGGGCTGGCCTGGTTTGGGGGACCCACAACTTGCCCGAGCAAGTTTGGCTTGCTGGAAGGCGTCGCCTGGGCTTGGGCCTTGTCCTACCCTGGCTTGGGGCAATCGGTGGAATAGCTCTAATCTGAGGTCCAAGGCAAAAATCTAAAGTGTGCCTTATAAATAAAGTAATCACTAAAATTATAATTTTTTCATCAACTAATTAATTTTATTAAAAATTATAGCATTCATTGTTTTACAACATAAGCCTTCCCATTTGTTATTGTTTGATGATAATCATTTGAGGAAAAATGTCAACGTGTTCATCCATAGGGAATTTGGAGTTAGTTTCTCTTACATGAAACTTTTCTAAAAGTAAATATGCCATTTTTACGTCATAAATTTTCAATTCATTTTCATTTTTTGCTTATTCTTCCAAATGAATGTGAACAATTCATTTGGTAATTCACTATAGAACTCACATTCTCCCTGCAAAACAGATTAAGACCCAAGAAAAATAATCTTTGTTGCTTATCTGGGTCTGCACCTGAAACCCATCTCAATTCTCAACGAATAAGTTCTCAATTGGCGACTTTGAATCAGCAAGAATGCCTATACACAGTGATTATTTGGAAAATAGCAGCAACGTAGAGAATAAATAAACAAAGAGAAAGGACTTAAACAAATATGCACGCCTTATTATTTTTTATTTTTTTCTAAGGACTTTTAGTTTTTTTTTGTTTGTTTTGTTCTATACGTATATGGCTTAACTTGATTTTTTTTTTTTTTTTTTGGTGTCCCCTTCAAGTATGGGCCTCGAGCCCAGGCCCCAGTTGCCCTGGCCAAGGGCCGACTCTGTGTAGAACTATATTATCTAATCACGTATTTTCTATCAATCTAAACAATAATTGTTTTATTATTTCTTGTGGACAAATATCAGTCCCTCCAATTTATTGATAGTTCCAGATTCATATATTAAAGTTAATAATAACCTTCATTCAAATTGTCAATGTAATTTGAGTGTATTACTTTGTAAGTTGCTTAAAGAATGAAATTTATACTTCAAGTGGATATCATATGAATTAGAGGTGGGCACGGTTCGGTTTGGACCGGTTTTTGCCTCAAATTAGAACCGATCCGGTACTATTCATCCGGTTTGGTTCGGTTCGGTTTTAATTAAAAAAATTTCAAAAACTGTCCGGTTCGGTTTGAACCGGTTTCGGTCCGGTTCCGGTTCCGGTTCGGTTTTGAACCGGATTATAAAAATTATTTTTTTAAATTATTTTTTAATACAATTCTCAATTGAAATATTATTTTTTTACTTGAAAATTAACAAATTATTCAATTTCATATAAAAAATAAATATTAAAGTGAGAAAAGAGAGATATTTTGAGATTGAACTTGGATAAATATTAGGTTTTTTTTAGTGAAATTAAAAATATAGCATTAAATATAAATATATATTGAAATTATATATATTTTTAGTTTCACCGGTTCGGTTCGGCCCGGTTCGGTTTTTGAAGACATGGAACCGGATCCGGAACCGGTCCAAACCGGTTCGGTTCGGTTTTTGACCGGTTTTTGACTTTTTAGTCAACTCGGTTTTTTTCCGGTTTGGTTCGGTGCGGTTCGGCTTGGATTTCCGGTTCGCCGGTTTGAGTGCCCACCCCTAATATGAATCTGAACTATACCAAGCACATCTTCCAACTGTGAATAGTAGGGTGTCTAGGTAAGGATGCTCTTGTCAACTTGAAAATATACATATATACTAGATAAGTTGAAATTCCTATGCAAACATCGATTCAAATGGGATAATAAATGAATATCTTTATAGGAGTCGTTTTATGACGAGAGTGTCATATATTAACTATAGATATAGACTTTAATATTAGCTACGTGATTCATCGAAATAGTAACTTCACTTAAATTTAATGAAATAATCACGTAACTAATATAAAAGTCCACATCAAGAATCCATGTATGACACTCTCACCGTATAATTTCACACCTTTGCAGCAAAATAAGAAGGGCCAAACAAACAGAGCAATGGCCCAACACAAAGTACCTTTGTCCATAGAAAAGTAGTTATTTTCACGCAAATCATGATTAGATCCAAGCCGCGGTGGCACTTTTGTGTCCGTCAATTAGGAAATGTGTGAATCTAACGTTCCCTGTCGTTCCACGCAGCGACACCAGCGTGAGATGAGAACACAGATTACCGGTCAAACAAGGATTAAATTTCAAATCCAACCGCGATTAAAATATAGTAGAACGGGCGTGGCCCCACCCACACGCGGCAACCAACGAGATGGCCTCGAAAATCGATCCTCTCCCGAAAGTTCCAGCACACTCGTGGCTCCCTAAAAAGTAATCCGCAATCGCGGCTCAGATCATTCCACGTGGCATCCGACGTGGCGCTGCTTACATCCCTGTAAATGATACGCCTCGATGTTCTGAGTCTCGGTCCTTTTGCTTTCTTCTCCGTCAGACCAGACCAGACCAGACCAGGCCAGGCTGACTGAAAAATTCTCAGCCAACGCTTTTACTTAAAACTGAAATTTCACAGAGAGAGAGAGAGAGAGAGAGAGAGAGAGAGAGTTAATTAGATTGAGCTTCTGAGCTTTGTTTTGAGATTTCTATACAACAAAAACGAGCTCTGTGTGGTTTGGATCGGCGATGAACTGCAATGAAGGAGAAGGAGGAGACTCTATGAAGACGGAGGAGCGCAGAGAAGCTTTGGTTTATATGTGTGGATATCTTCCCGGAGTTTCGCCGGAGAAATCTCCGGTGCTGTCCCTGGCGCCGGTGCGGTTTCCGAATCGGATGGACGGTGGAGATTCGTGGAAGGACGTCTGCGGTGGCGGTTGTGGATTCGCCATGGCCATCTCAGGTTTGCTTCTCTGATTCTCAGTCTCTATCTAATTGTTTAGTAGTTGATGCTATTACTATTCGTTTTGTTAAGCTTGATCTGAAAGTTGATTAGCTGTGGCTGAGGGGGTGTGTTTGGTTATGGTTGAGATTAGAGTGTGGGAAGCTCATAACGTGGGGTTCGGCAGACGATGAAGGGCAGAGCTATCTGGTTTCTGGGAAGCATGGGGTAATGCAGTGTTCTTCTAATAACTGAAATGTTTTAGGCATTCAAATTGTTTGTCATTGATTTTTGCATTTTTGCATCTTCTATGTATATGCTGCTGAACTTTTGTTAAGGAGACTCCGGAGCCTTTTCCTCTTCCAACTGAGGCTTCACTACTCAAGGCTTCTGCTGGTTGGGCCCATTGCGTTTCTGTCACAGGTGCACCTTGGTTCAGATTTCTGCTTTCTTTATTAGTTGAATTATGGAAATCATGGATAGGATATTCATTTTTCAGTACTCAAGATTTGTGTTAGAAATGAAAGAATTTAAGAGTAATTAGTTCATTAATATGCGGATTGAATGGATTCTTAGTATTTATTTGTGACAGTTGCATTTAGTCCATTTGTGAAATTCTTGGTAATTCTGTGATGTCAGTTTCAGTCATCTAATCAAATGATTATTATATGGATAATCTGGGTTTTCACGGGAGAATCTAAATAAATTCTTATTATTTGTTAATTTACAGAGCCTGGGGATGTATACTCATGGGGATGGAAGGAGTGTGTTCCGTCTGGGAAGCTTATCCATGATTTGGCTATGGTGGGAATTCCTCAAACAGATACTATAGAGAATCAAAGTTCATTACCAGCTGAACAAGGTATTTTGAAACCTGGGCATATCTGACAAAACCAATCAGGGAAGCCTTATCGATTCTACTATATCAATGTGATTAAGACTTTATGATCTTATACAGTAAGCCCAATGCCTCAAGGCTTCAATTTGACTAGTGGGACAGTATCTCATCTTGACAGCAAAAGGGCTGGAGAGGAAGTTGCAAAGCGGAGGAAAGTTTCATCACCTAAACTTGAATCTGAAACCTCAACAGGTGGTGATGATTTCTTCACTTTGTCGCCTTGTCTTGTAACTCTGGGTCCTGGAGTAAGGATCACCAGTGTTGCAGCTGGTGGACGCCACACTTTAGCTTTGTCAGGTAAGACCACAAGGGTCAGGGATTATGCTTATGATTTTCAGGATAGTTACTCTGTCTTTGTGGTCACACCAGATAGTTTTGTAGGTTGTAGGAAGTACGAAGCTATGGAAGATTTTTGATGTAAAGCAAGACACCTGATGGATCATAATTTTAACCGAAGTTTCAGATATGGGACAGGTGTGGGGTTGGGGCTATGGAGGCGAAGGACAGCTAGGTTTGGGTACCCGGGTAAAGATGGTCTCTTCTCCTCATGTCATACCCTGTATTGAGCCATCTTCTTCTGGAAAGGATAGGGCTTCTGTGGTATCTCAAGGCACAAAAGTTCCTGGAAGTTATGTGAAGGAGATTGCTTGTGGTGGTCGACACAGTGTGGTAGTAACAGGTCAGCATTTAATTGATTGTTTTATAGCGCTGATATTTCTCAAAAGTGTTAATACTTATAACTGAAGAACATATCAACAGATTGGATTTGTCGGTTGTATGTGCTAAGCCTACTTATTTGTTTTCTCTCCTTGATTACCTTTGGGTCAATGCAAAATGTGAGATTATTGTTGGCTGTTCTATGGATCCTGTTAATCTGATGAAAACATCCAGTTTTGCTGTGATCGCTTTCATTTTTATCATCTACTTTCCCTTCAACAATAATTCTTCAATTTGCAGATGCTGGAGCACTGCTTACTTTTGGCTGGGGACTCTATGGACAGGTGAGCTTTCTATGATAGTCAGGGTTTTATGTTGTTTGAGTTGTTCTGCATTGAGTGAACCGTTTGGTAGCATTCTCCTTATGTACTGTGATAATTGGGAGTACTACTGGTTAGTTAGTAATTCAATTGGAACCACAATTTCTTTTTATATATTTGTCTTTCCTGATTCTTGTATTTATCTGCGGTATCTTTTCTTTCCCCCCATTTTTATCCAGTGTGGGCAAGGGAATACAAAAGATCAACTAAGACCAAGTTATGTGAATTCATTGTCCAATTCTAGAGTGAAAACCATATCTGCCGGACTCTGGCATACTCTATGTATATCTGTTGATGGTCGTGTACATGCTTTTGGGGGGAATCAGTTCGGACAGCTGGGAACAGGTGCTGATGAGGCTGAGGTACGCTCAACAACTTTTCTTTTTGGTTTTCTTTTGTTTTTTATTGATTAGTCAGAATGTGGGAAAAAAACATCAGAATGTGGGAAAAAAAACATGTCAGAATTTATAACTGGAACATGCAAATCTATACTTTGAATCCGAGTTAGTTTTCTTATCTTACGCTTTCAGTCCAACTTGTTTCTGTCTGCGGTGTTATCTGCGTTGTGTTGCTTTTAAAGAATACTGGTCTTTGCTGAGGAATTTTTTAGTACTACTCTGTAGAGGAATCTTGTATAAATTAACTAAATCACATCACTGTTGATTCAGACTCTACCTAGGCCATTAGATTCTCCGAGTTTGGAAAGCAAGCATGCCAAAGTGGTCTCCTGTGGGGCACGCCATAGTGCCATACTAACAGGTAAGAGGGTGCCATTGTCTATCTTACATTATAAGGAGGGCCAATATTTGTATTCTAAGTACTATCCATCAAATTGTCGATAGGGTTCTTAACAATTTAAACCAAGATGAGCTTAATGCGGTAGACCATAAACAGATTTTTAGTTACTTGTTGCACTAAACATGGTACTTGGATATTCACAATCTCTTTGTTATCTTTGCCTGCAGAAGACGGCCAATTATATGGTTGGGGGTGGAACAAGTATGGCCAAGTATGATTCCTAACTTCTATGATTAATATATTGAGCCCCAAACGTATATGTTCTTTCATGATCGTTTTTGAAAATTTTATATTCCTGTTTGGATGCAGCTTGGCCTGGGCGATTCCGTGGACAGGAACCTTCCTTCTCAAGTTTCTACAGACGGTTGCTTACCTAAAAATATTGCATGTGGCTGGTGGCACACGCTACTGCTTGCTGAAAGACCCGCTTGAATCTGTGTTAATCGATGACGGTGACATAAACGGAATGACTTATTAGGACTGCTTCAGATAATCTGCCTTCTAAGTTCTTAAATGCACACTTCGTCCTGTTTATGCATAATGTACATTCTTTTTTATATGCGTGCTTGAACAGAGCCATGTGTTCCATTCTTTGTAGATTTTAGAAGCTAATTTTCTTCCAACAGCAAATTGCAGAAAGTTCTGTCCGGGTTTGTTTTTTGGGTCGAAATTCTGTCTGGGTTTGTACACCAACATTAACTACTTGTACTGAAACTTTACATTCCGACAAAGACATTATGCTTCTTAGGTCTTGTCATAATGATATGCGTTTGAAGCACAATACTTGAAGGCTTGCTCAATTTTCTTGAATACAAAAGAGATGCCTACAATCTTTATTTTTTTGGGTCAACCATCAGATTCAGATCTTGCTTGATATGTTATTTCTTCTGCGTTGCAGAAGGTGTAGCAGCGGCCAAAAAACATCCATTCTGTGAAACCCCCTGGGAGCCTGAGCATATTGCAAATGTAGCATTTAAGAAAAAAGGTAAATCATTGTGGAATTTTTATACGAAAATAATAGGGTTAACAAATTATACCTCAACAATAAAATGTGCCCACATATTGCTTGAGCGGGTTTCCATCACACCCTTCAAGATGGTCAACTCCAATCGACGGATTGCTTGGGCAATGTCTAGGAAAAGTCCATGTTCATCACATAGCATCTGAATGGACATTGTAATTGGTTGAAACATTCTGCAATGAAGCTGTGTGTTCGAAAAGTGTACAAATTTGGGGGTCATGCAACACAACATACCTCTATGAGCATGTGCCCTGGGTGTTGAAGATCTTCTACCACAATAGGGCAAATCTGAAGTTCGCTTCCGATTTCAAAACCCCTGCTTGTCCCATTTTGGCCACCAATTTTGGCCTCGCTCATGTTATTAGAACGAGGTACCTGGAAAAGAATCATAGATTTGGTCAGAAACTTGTAACAATTGGGACACCAGCTGGTAAACTATAAGCTGGCTTTGTAGAAGAAAAACTTCTGAGAGTCCGGGATATTGTGCCGGCCTCACAGAAGTTTTAGAGTCTTGGTGTATCAAACATGAACGAGCTTTGCATACCTCTTGATGCGCATAGCACCCCAGTTTTTCAGCTTGGTCAGTCATGGTTCTTAAATACATCATGTGTTTTATGGTTCGGTCTAAAAGGCCATCAATGCTGCACTGAACTTGCCACAAAAAGGAAAAACATATCTAGTTAGAGAAATATAAGTGATTATGTATTGCCCTGCAACAAAATATTGAACCTACAAAAAAACCCACCTTGGCACCATTTGGGACGAGTTCCCGCAGCTCTTTGACACGATCCTGAATCAATTGTCTATCTCTTGGTCTTAGCTTTGGGCTGTTGCTAAGCCTGGTCCTTCTTGCACTGGCACCGGACGACTTTTGTTCCTTTTTAGGCTTTGTAGAAGTGTATCCTTTGCCCAGCTGCTCTTTGTCAAGCAAAGTGCTCATGGTGCCTTTGAAAGAAGCGGATGCATGATTCCATGTCATTGAATCACTCTCCGTTGGGGCACTTGCTTCAAATTTCAATTGTTCACAAGAAGCAGGAAATTGACTTGATGTGGTCATACATGATTTAATATTGTCAGATCTGCTCGATGAGGTGTCATCTCTGGCTACCATGGATTCAAAGAGGTTCTCAGCATCGCTTCCTTTCGAAAGCCTTGATGGCTCAATACTGCGAATGAAATCTTTCTGCAAACCAGAGCTGCTACATGTGTCATCAATGGAGATGGATGAATTCCATAAATGTTCATCGGTCTGCCTCTGGAAAGTTGTTCCAAGTGCTTTGTGTAGTTCACAATTTTCAGGAAAGCTAAAGAAACTATCCTTCCTGTTGTAACTTATATCTTCAGCATTATTGTAATTCAACAGTTGTTCTGCTATACCTCCGGCAGAGTAAGAATTGAAACCACTTAAAGGGTCTCCAAGCACATCCACGTTATAACCACCGTACTGAGAATGGGCTACAAGTTCTTCCTCCAAACAAGACAACCCAAACATTTGAGTCTCTATGGTCTCCAGCATTTCGGTATCTACACACTGACTGAGTGGATTCGATTCTCCAATGTGATAAATACGTGGAACACCAATCTCATTTTCTCCAATTCTCTTAAGAACTTCTGACTGATCTGTTCCAGAGTCTAGAAGTACATTTTCAATGGTTGGCAATTGCACAAATTGCTCCAAAGTTGATAGTAAGATATCATTCAGTCTGATGTTACCAACCTCTTCTGACCTTTCAACCTTGAGTGGGTTAATGGTAACAGCTGATGATTCAAATGTGTTCTCCATTAAACTAGATGATTGTGGCCATAATGATTCAGCTCGAATGTCCCTAAATAAGGTAGAAGGTACAGTTTTCCCCACAACATTGTGAATGGCATTGAATCTATCTTTCACAAAAGCAACCACTGCCTGATCTTCAGCAACCTACAACTTGATCGAAAAAGAAAGGGACAAATAAGATGAATACAATCAGATCGATATACATGGAACACACACGCAGACACAAAGACAGAGATTCAGATTGAGAATCACATGCAAGGTGCTTAAGCCCCGGATGGGGGTCAGAATAATATGTCAGATTCATGCAGCATGAGTTAAAAAAAATTTAATGCTACAACTTCCTATTAGTTACTACACTATAATGACATGGTTACAGGAAATAAACTGCTACAACCAATTCATGAAGTTTAGAATAAGTTCAGAATGAGCACGCACCGTTTCCATGGAGCCAAGTTGCAAAACTCCATATGGAAGTACAGGTACAAGCAAAATTGTCTACATGAGAAATCAAATACATAATCAGATTTTTCATCCATTTATAAGTAATTACATATGAATCCTGAGCATTAAAATTCGCAACTGTGACCTAGTCTGTGCTCATGCCACTAGGATATGCCAAACAAGTTACCTTGATACCCAACGCAAACTGAAGAAGCCATTCATCTGGACACTGAATAAATAAAAATAATTCATTTTTTAGATATACTGTACAGTGTTCACTATCACTACTTGCAGAATTATCATTAGCTTGTTCAAATAAGATTTACCTCAGGAACTAACTTAGAGTCAGACTCTCTGGTGCACAAACTGTGAAGGGAAACCCATTTATGGTTCCCTGTGCAAGCCACCTCACCGACAACCCTGAGAAATTATTCAAATCCATAATGAACCATTAACATTCTTCATTCCCTAAAATATATGAGAACATTAATAGTTAACTCATTGTGTGGCTTGCTGGTGTCCCTTAGTAAACAAAAAATTTACATATAGCGTCAGTTTAAATAAGTAGTGTGCATAAATATGCGTGTGTAAAGACAGAGTTTTCAGCGAACCCGTAAGAGTAATGGTGATTTTGGACACCCAGAGTATTGGATTCATGGTGGCAAATAACTAAGAGCATGCTAAAGGAATTCTCCTCCACCAAAATTTATTTTTGTTACTTTTATATTTGTAGATATTTGTTGTAAAACAAATCCGCAGAAACTTTTCTGGAGATTGAACGGAAGTACACAGCAAGACAAGAACGAAGAACAAGATTGTACCCTTTTCCAAATGTGTGCTGAAGATGTGACATATCAGCCACCGCTAGTCCAATTGGATAGCCTGTAGATCCACCATCATGTACACTTGCGTCGCTGAAGTAGATGTCATCCGGTGAATGTTCCACAGCTTCTCTTGGTTTTGGATGATGGCAGTACCCATCCTCCCAGGCCAATATCCTTAATTAACAAGAAGACAACTATCATACCGGAGATCATCACTAGCTTTGATATTCATGACATACACAATATATTCGCCGTGAAAAAGGTCATTTGGATGTCAAAGCCTAAGCATACTAGAACTTTTTTTCATGTGAGAAGAATGATCATAATGCCTCCAGTCATATTGATTATAGATTCAAATTCTATTTTATGATTTGATAAGATATAAATGCTCAAACTTCTATATGCATATGCACGTATGTTATGTATCTTAAACCATGCTTGGCTGCACCAACAAAATTGAAGTCCCTAATTTGTGGTTCAAACAGAATGCATCAAAATAATCATAGAAAACAATCTCAAAACCCAAAGCATTTTTATTAGTAACTTGATTTCTGAACTCTGATGGTGGCCAAACACAAAAAAAAGTTCTGCAAGATTAAAAGTTCATAAATTTAAAATAATAGAAAAGAAAAAGAAACTTACAAATCGCTCTGGTGCTTGAGCTTCCAAATCACCGCATATTTCCAAGGCGAATGGTTGCTGCAGAGGCTCTTGAGCAACTGCCTCAGAGCAGTAGTTCCCATATCTTCTTAACTTCCTCAACAAGGCTCAAATTATTCAACAACTAAGAAACGACACAATTTACTCACATCCAACAAACACAAAACGACAACACCGCCACCACCTTCCCTAGCTGCCCCGGTACGAAGCCCGACCCGCCTGTTTAATCCGTAATCCCGCTCGTCGTTTAATCGGTGGACCAGTCGAAAACAGTTCCATCGCTAGACGCTCACTAAACACCAATCTGCTTTCGCTCTCAGCTACCTAATCAACTTTTTCAAGAAGAACTTAAACAAATCGACAATCAACAAAGACCTCTCCCCTTACTTGCTTGACAATTTGGACGAAGCTGTTCATGATTCTGTTCGGATCGGCTCGAAGCTCAAATCCGCTGCCAAACAAACACGAAACTATTATAATCAACTTCGATCAGCTCACTTCAGGAGAAAATGAGAAGCAGTTACAGTTAGTGTGTTGCTCTTTACCTCTAAAATCAAAGACGTTGCAGATGTTCATATTCGTTGGATTCCATGGCTCTCTCTCTCTCTCTCTCTCTCTCTGTGTTTCAGTTTTTCGTTTGGGGAAATTGGCCTTCTTCGTTCACCAAAGTCCAGAAGCTCCAAACACCCCCACAACACAAACAACGGCTTCTAAGCCTCTTCTGCAACCACCATATCATATAAATAAACAAAGAAAATGCCGCCACCGGTTAACCGGTCACGTTGTGTTTTTACTTTTTTTAATTATTTAATTTTTAATAATGTTTTGTTCTATTTGGGCGGATTTCAAAATTGTCCAAAGTCAGATTCTATAACTCGGTTTGGACGGAGTGGGTGTTGGGGCCCACAAATTTGTTTGCTATGGGCCGTGGGGCCCATGGTCTGGTACTCTGGGTATGTTCAACAGTGAAGTGAATCTGCAACAAAACAGCGACCCGTTTTGCAATTTGCAATATTTGATTGTGATGCCTCTACTATTATTAGTCACCGGAAAAACATTATTAATTAACTAAGACAGCTTGCAAGTTGCAAGTGGGTGTGGGAGTCACGTAAAAATAATATATAAATATATACTTGTTAAAATAAAATTAACAGTAATTTTAAAAAAATTATCTGATTTGGCATTGTACGACAACGTAAGCATATACATACATTATATACGACAGAGTTTGAGCAAATACGATAAGTAGAGGAAGTTTTCTAAAGTATTTTATAGCTTTTGGATAAAACCTATTTGATATGTTGACCTGAGTTAGATAAGTGCACCAATATTCGTCGCATCTTATAGAACCACCTTCATAATTCAAATTATGGATATTTTTCAATTATATATGCATACTTTTAAAATATTGAGGTGGGTGTGCTTGACATTTTCTGCAACCAGTTGACTCAACAACATTTATAGAAATATATGTTATTAATTGTGATTCTTTTATTAAAATTTGGTTGGAACGCAAATGGGGTTTATTCAAGTGAAAAATAGCATTGATTTGCATATTAGTGGTTTCAAGTTCGAAATCTTCATTCTTTACAGTTTAGACTATCCATTATACTAAAAAACAAATTTGGTTAGAACATATAAGTATAGATGCATTGAGACAAAGGTGCCAATGTATTTTTTCTTTTTCTTTTTTCTTTGTTTTTTGGGCGGGGGAGGAAATATATTGACTTCTGACTTTAAGCTCATGAAAACGCTTCTGAATTTGGTTCATTAAAAAGAAACATTTTATATAGGTTTTGTGAAGATTATATATAAAAGTGATCATGGCATCTCATGTCGTGGCAGCTTAAACATTTGCCACATAATTGGACCGACCATATGTCTGTTTTCGTCACATTAGTATAGATTAATACTTCCACAAGTCAGCTTTGTGAAATTTATTAGGCGCCAATTCATTATTTATATAGAAGTACAAATAATATTTTAGTGTTGTAGATGAAGATGAATGAGGCCCCGCTTCTTAAAATGGAAGATGATTAGAGAAATCATATTTTTAGGTTAAGTTAATTGATAATTAATGTGTTAGTTAACACTTATGAGTTAATTGTATTATCAGAAATTTCATATTCGAATTTCTATTTCATCATATTTATTCAACAAATTAAAATTTTAAGGGCCGATAGAAGATTTCTTCAACTTCAAGATGGAACGCCAAGGAAGAAAACTTACAACTAAATGGAACAGTATTATTTAATGTATCAAATACATGAAGAATGTGGCAGCTAAAGATGGCTTGATATAGTTTTTTCTTTTTGAAAAACCAATATAAAATGTGGAAGAGAAGATGACTCGAAAGACATTTTGGTTAAATGAAACAAGCAAATTCGTCACGTTTGTAATGGTCAAAATAATTTTAATTTGAAAACGCCCTCGTTATTTAAATTTATTGGAAGTGACCGCACATGGCTCGATTTCGTGCACGTCTGCTTATATAATTCATCACCATATTAAATTTTTCTTTATTTTAGTAAAAGAAAGAAGAATGTCTTTTAATTACATAATGAACTCTCCACAAAAGTTTTAAAAATATATATATATATTATTTATGAGCTCCAGAAAAGTTCTGGTGCATGCATCAATCATGCATGGATGTAGTCAACTAAGTAATTATTAAATTCATCATTAAAATGTAGTAGAAGACAATCTAAAATAAATATATATAAAAAATAAAAGAAAAAATAAGATAGAAAAACCAGATCAATGGGAAGCTATTGGTCCGACGGCAATAGAATTATTATAGAATGCCAAGTACATACATGTGAGTGGGGCCTCATTTACCATCCACATCACTTATGTGGGTCCATAATCAAAGTTGTATTGGAAAGTTAACCTGTTTTTATAGAATCTCGAGGTAAAAGAAACCTATGATCATTATGTCCCATCCCAGCATTGCTTAATGTAATTGATCAGATGATTAAGAACTCAAGCATATATCTTAGCTGATAAATGCTAGGTTTAGTACGTGGTGGTATATACAGTTTAGTAAGTTATTGTAAGCCGTTGATTTATAAAAGATTTCACATGCATCAACGGTTTGTATGACGAATTACCAGATTGCGCGTTGCCAATTGAGTCTAGCAATTGGATCAACTCTTGCCAAAGCACAAACCCTAATTAGACTGTCACTGAGTTAATTACCAAATCGAAACATGCATCGACAAATGGAGTGGTGTATGGCTATCGAGTGTAACACAAGGCACAGACCAAAAAGAGAAATGAACAGGAAAAGGCCCTTGAGCTAAAGCTATCAGCTAAGCCAGAGGCATACGTAAGCATTTTAAAGAGATGGGCCCATTAACAGTGAAGATCATGCAAGTGGGCCTAGTGATTTAGGCCCGCCGTTGACGGAAAACAGTCTTTTTCAAGAATGATGGCAGACTCTGTACACTCAGAAACACTGGGCGCTTTGTCGGGAGATGGCCGTACTGTTTTTTGGCCCTTTTACTTTTCGTTTGCTTCAATTCATTTTGTCGCGTCTTTATTAAAGAGTCTTGAATTTAAGTGAAAGAAAAAAAAGAAAAAAAAATTAAAAAAATGAACTACATTTCTAATCGTTGGATCAAAAGGAAAAAGGAAAAGAAAATCATTTCAAAACAGCTACATGATGAACGGCCGGGAGAAGTCAAGGGAGGGAGGCAATCGACCACTTTTAGCCAAGATTTTTTAATGTGATCATGCATGTACTTATTCAATAGTTTGTCTCAAGGTCAGCTCTAATGTAGTACATAACATGAGCCTTTTGGTACGCGGAGATGCTCAAAATCTTTTTAAAAATTATTGCAAAGCTTCCATGTTTCAGTGTGAAACACTCTCATCAAACTCATCATTCGGTCAAATTTTAGGTTTTTAGTTTCGAATTTGTTAATCGTTTCGGTTTTAGGTTACTTTTAGTGGAGTGTAAAATTTAATACTTCAAATCTAAAATAATATAAGATAGTTTTGATTAATTGTTGAATTGCATTGTGGGGTGGGCTAGTTCACTTTTTTTATTAAAAAAAAAATTGAATATGCTGAAAAAGTGAGATTTATACGCAGGATTAAGTAATAAGTTTCCAAACATCTTACAACCAAAGTTGGAAAAGTGAAGTAAAATATCCAAAGAAAACAAGCTAGCTCACTACTTAGCTCCGGGAAAACCCTGTGGGCTTATCTTTTGGGATGCTATGCTCTCCCAACTATTTGCATGCAACTCCTTGCCCTGGTTATACAAATGAATCAAATAATTCATGCAAAATACTGGACAGTTACCAAATGAACCAAAACAAAAAACAAAAAGAAGATATATTTACGAAAACCGTTTTCCTGGTTCTTACAATATCTCTTGTGCTTTCTTGCCACCATTTCTTCTCTATGAGGTAGGTAGGCATGCAACTTTTGCAGCAAAAATGAACCTTGTTTATATCCTTTACGATAAAGCTGCAACATTTCATGCTGCTTCGGGGGAGGGACCATATGGATAAGAACACAATTCTATACATACATGTGGCAAGGGCATATATTTTACTAAGATAAACAAACCAAAATCATTTGCATTTATATGCAATATACCTGAATAAGACAATTGTACTGCTTTTCCCTCCACATCCGGCAATCAGCACGCGTGCATATCCCACTGGGAAAAAGTCGCAGCAATACTAAAAAATTCATCTTATAAATCTTTTTTATTTATTATATGTTCAAATTTATCAATCTCTCCACCTGATTTGTATAAAGTTATTAGTCCACAAGCAAGAAGAAGCTGATACAGGTTAATCTAAATTGGTCTTGGGGCTGGGGGAGAAAAGAAAAGGAAAAAGAAAGTGACTGCATGGAGTTTGAATTAATCAGTGGCCAGAGCATGTGCAAGAGACCACACTAGTAATAGTAAGTGAAGGGGATATTTAGGGTGATGATGAAGACCCTTCAGGCTGTATAGGCGGTGCATGCATGAGTAAACTTTACCCTATAGTATAGAATAGGATTAGGTTTCTATTTTATTTTTATTTTTACTATACAAACGATGTTGGGAGATGAGTGAATCAAACTTGACCTTTAGATGCAGTGATAAATGCTCTTAACCACTTGATTTACAAGCTCCTTACTCAATTTCCTTTTTGATACAAGTGATATTAAGGGAGAGAGGAATCGAACCTATAACTTTGAATACAAAAGTAAATACTCTTAACCACTTAAATTACAAACTCTTTGCAATTAGGTTTCAATTGTGTTTCCTTGTCGTGAAAAACTACATGCAAATCATATATCCAGAATCTTGATCAAAATAACGAAAGGAATTTGAAATAAGCCCAGATATGATGAAGCCCAACAGAGTTGGACTGTTCGTGAATAAGCCCAGATGTCATGAGGCCTAAGAAGATGCAACATACCAACATGGAAATTATAAGCCTTATATTATGAATTCTATCATCTTCAACAGTTGCTACCAGTAATGTGCCTCTAATAGTTTCGTTCTTTCTAGAAGAAAAAAAAAAGTGTAACTAGGAAGGAAAAGAAGAGGAGAAAAATACAAATTATGTTGCAACCTAATTGAGTAAGAAGCTAAAGCATAACTATAAGAATAATTGGCATTACCCCACTTTTTAGAGAACTTTTTCTGTTGAGAGAGGCAATAATGTATTAAACTCACACATACTACACGGATGCTAGGACTTGAACACCACTACAATAGTGGGTACTTTGCGAGATTTATCACATTCTAAAATGAAACTAATGGCGTCACTTCATGCTAAACTATATGCTAGATATTATCCAAGATTATGGACATTTGTCAATAAATCTTGGAAGAGAAGACTGCACAGGCTGTATATGTGATCTCATGTTCCACACCTTGCAACTGCAGACCATTATTTTGGATTATGAAATATGTTCTTATTTATTGGATAAAAAATCATCAATCATTATCATAAAATCATGACAACGCTGATTGGAGATAAAATCAAAGACTAACTCAACATGGCCCCCACCACGAAGATCACCAACACCTAAGCCTTGATGTTGCTAGAAACCAATTTTCTTTACAAGTTAGTGTTATCTTTTCTCATTGTGTGTTTGCCTTCAAGTTCATGAGGGAAAATAATACCATAAAGAACGCAGACTGTGACAAGAGCAGCTTGTTTAATGCTCCATTTGCAAAACAAAGCGAGCACGCAGGTTTTTGCTTTTGCTTAGGGTTTGCGGTGCTTTCGATGGCTGCTTTGAAGCTACAAATTCTATTGGAAAAGGAAAACGACATGAGGATTGAAGACTGGTTTTCAATTGGATTATGATGCAGGCAATGACTTCATCTACGACAGAGACAATGGAGTGGTTATTTTGATGAAGCAAGCTGTACATATACAGCCTATATATATATATACATGGTTGACGACTTGCTAAGAATAAATTTATAAGATACAGGATGTTGATGATGGACGGTCTCATTTGGGTTTTAATTAGACTGATTAATAGAAAGCAAATTGAAATTTTCTATTAGTTGGGATAAGTTTTATGTCCAAATCAAGTCGTATAAGGTTAAGACTGTCAGACTATATATCAGTACATTCTGTCAATTTTAGAGATAATTTAACAAACTTTGACTATCTCATAAATATAACATTGAGACTGACTTTCTCGAATATTCAGCTCTTGAAAGAAAAAAAAAATATTTTAAAGGAAAATGCTAAACATATAAGTTTCCATTTCTCAACTTTTATACGATTGTCTCATGTATCGTTACTTTGTAACATGAAATTAATGAGATGTGTTCAAGCAGATAATGTGCTATGTTATAAGGTAAGAGTGTAAGACGAATCTATTAAAGCCAAAAAAGAAAAAGTTGTCACAAAATTTGTTTGTTTGTTTGTTTGTTTTTTTTTTGAGAAATTCTAGGACTACATTCATAGTTCAACTAAAAAAGTCATTAGTTATAAAAGGTTATGACAATAATGGAGCATGATCGAATAAATTCTGACATAGGCATCCAACTAAGAGTGCAAACTCAGAACAACCAAAAACAGATAAAGTTTGAAAAAATAAAGCCAAAAAAATACAAATAAAAATCTCGTAGAAGATATGTGGAAAGCTCTCACAACTCACAAAAGAAGAGGTGAGAACTACACAGAAACCCCGAAAAAGTCTCTGCGATTTATTCCAAACATGAAGAAACCGCAAAAAGGATAGTGAAGGGAAGGAATGGAGAATGGGAGAGGGGAGGAAGAACAGTGACTTCATCCCCCCTCAAAGTGAAAATGACTCTATTTATTTATTTATTTTACAAAATGATATAAAGATACACACTCGCACACTATGTCACACTAGTAAAACTAGTTGCAATTAAGTATTGAACGTATCACATATGTAAATCGTCATCATGTGAGTTGAATCTAAAACCCTCCTTCAACAAAGTGAGAATAACTACTACTAAACTAAAGATTAATTATATAGAAATCGTATGATTATGGACGACTTAGTGCACCGGGTTTTTTTCTGGGGTAGTAGCATACAATGTCAGGATATCATATTATAGTTTCGACGAATCAACCCTATCTGAGTAACACGATTAGGCAGAGAACTTATATTAATCATGGTGTTTGTTATGGCGTAGACAACCAGCTAATTAAGCATCATCATATAATTTGTATTGTATTCATAGATGTGGAGCCTTTCTATCATTCTTAATTACTAAATCAAGCAAATACCTTTCTTTGAAATCAAATTTGATCAACACACATTAAAAATAAGGAATACAAATAGTAATTAGAAGAAGACAGCTAAGACAAAACTGGTGGTGGTGACGGCCATTAGTTTGAGACCCAAAAAAAAAACGTTTTAATTATAAAAAACCGACCAAAACAATCTTGTCTAGAAAGCTCAGAAACCACTGACCCAAACCAAACCAAACTCTCATAAAATAATAATAATTAACAAACTTAATTAGTAAAATAAACGATAATTACGAAATTTGGTAAGATGTAATTGGAAAGAAAGATGATATTGGCGTGGGTTTGGATAGAGCTTTCAAGGTCGTCGTGCGGGTTTGCGTTGAAAGCCTCCTGCCTGCGTGGCTTGGCTTCAAGAGCTGGACACTCCCCAAAACTCCCAACATCCCATTTACGCCACGTCACCAAATCCAATCCCAACCCCCCTTTTATATCAAACCATAGCTGCCCACAGAAGCAGAAGCAAAAAAAAAAAAAAGCAGAAGCAGAAACAGAAACAGAGCAATTAGCTTTCTTTTCCTCTGTTTGCCTCTTGGAGATCGAAATTTGCAGAAATTAAATGGAGGGTTTGATTCCTTTTGTATACAGAGCCATAGTTGAGTACAAGAATGGGAAACAAGCGGGTGGAGCCTTGAACTCGTGGTTCAGCGAGTCGCCGACTTCAGCTTCGTATATCCGTTTACCCGGCGACTCGGGGAGGATCCAAGCTTCGGATTTTCAGCTGTTTATGTCGGATTATGGTATGAATTCTGGTTCTTCGGCATCTTCTTCTGCTGCCCAGATCATGAAATCGTCTGGAGTTCAATCCCCAATTCGTCATCGGGTTGCTAGTAATTAATGGTGTGAAGTAAATTAGTGGGCATGCATGCATGGATGAAGAAAGCTGAAGGTGTTGTTGGGTTAAGTGAAAACTGTGTAATATATATTTTATTTTTATTATTTTTCTTGGTTTTATGGGTTTTTAGTTTGGATGGAGCAATAAGCGTGTGAAAACCGAAGGGGCCATGCGCTTTTGCTTTGTTGGTGTTGTTTAAGTGTTAGTGTGAAGGTAAAGGAAATCAGATTTGTGTCAAAATGATTCAAATCAAAATGTAAATGGCGATTTGTAATGTTTAAGGAAAGTCAAGTGTGGTGGCCAAAGGGCCATATTATCAGCTGTTAATTGGTTATTGACAGTTGTTTGTAACGATCTCCAATTTCTTTTCTTTTTTTGTTTATTTGACATTCTGTGTATCTCCCATCTAAAGGCGGCGCTAGAAATTTTTAACGGAAATGGTTAACAAAATTTTTTGCTGGGGGAATCAAGCCTAAAATCTCTTAATGAACTAAATATATGGGAGTTTAGTGCTACTAGGTTAAAATTTAGTGGGTTACAAGGTTTAATTTGGGTGAAAAATGCTTAAAATTAACAAAAATGAAGGTAATATATGTTTTTCTCTTAAAGGCTACCCTAATTTTAGTAATGAAGACCTTTATTTGGGGGAAATATTTTTGCTCACCACTTTAATCTAAGGCGTACTATCACCACTCTTTTCAACACTTACATGTGTCCATGGGCATAACCATAGTTAATTATTCACTTTGAATTTATGTAACCATGGTTAAACTCATGGACACGTGTCAAGTATTGAGAATAGTGGTGATGGTCCACATTGTGTTAAAGTGGTGAGCAAAAATGCTCGAGTGCAACCATTTCTTTTTTTGGTTTGAGTTAGAGACATGCTACTAATAGGCCTAAATTTATCAACCAATGTTTTGGTCCCACATGTATTTTTCTCTCAAATATTAGAAGATAGGGTAAATTTCATTTTACTACCTGCAAGTTTTTTGAAATTATGACTTTACTACACAATTTTTTTTTTTCTTTTCACTCTCATTCCTAACGTTTACTTTTACTATCAATTTCATACATCCGTTAGTATTTCCATCATGTTCTCCGTTAACCCATAATGTGGTGGTCTATTTATGGGTTTGAATAAATTGTTTCTCTTCTGTGAAAGATTTTGCAGGTGGAGGTCTGGTTGATAGTCAGTTCTTTTTTTTTTAGGAGGGATGGGTGTGCTTAGACATTTTTTTAAGGGGGAGAGGCAATGGTGCGGAGGTGTTGGTGGGGTGGGGTGGGGCTATTTGAGGTCCAAGAAGGGGAAGGGGGTTGAGGGAGATCTCGACGTGGAGATGGTGGATTGTGGCTTGGGAGCGGGAGATGGGGGTTAGTGCTCGAGAGAAGTTATTTTTAAAATTTTTTTTTGTTCTACTTATTTTTTAATTTCTAATAGTTTCTTTTTTCAGTCCACCTGCCACAATATAAGTAAGTTTAAGTGGGATCATTAATTGCCACGTCATCATTTAACAGAGCATTTGATGGAATGACTGACAGATGTATGAAAATGGTAGAAAAGTCAAACTTTAGATACGAAAGTGAGAAGAAAAAAACTTTGTGCAATAAAGTCAGAATTTCAGGAAACTTGCAAGTAGTAAAGTAAAATTTATCCTAAAAGATATTCTAAGTTCGGACGTAGCTTTTGGTACAAGGCACAACTTTGCCATAAGCTTTCAAGTAGTAACAAGGCTAGCCCTTGTTTTGGTCCTCTGCTTTATGTGCTTATAAAACTTGATAGATACACCTTCCTAAATTATTAGTTTTATTTTCGAGTTGAGAAAGCCACTTGGTGCGGTGCGGTGTGGTGTGGTGTGGATAAAATGTGAAAGATATATCTCAACTAAACAATCTTATCATACACGGTGGTTACAATTTCCTATTTGCAGAGATCACCAGCTACCATTTCCTTGTCAAAGAAGAGTAAAGTAAGCAAAAGCAGCTTCCCCATCAATTTACCGACATCTTTCTAGTCTGACATAATAAAAATATGATACTTCTGTTTCATGGGAGCTGTAAAACTTGAACCAAACCGATAGGAATTTGTTTTGGAAGACGCAAATTGTTTATAATTGTTAATTGGGGAATTGGTGACGGGAAGATAAACAAGTTCAACTTGCTTTGGATCTGTACATTTGAAGCTAATTACAGGATTTTACTTATTCCTTAGGAATTGTTAAGAGACTATTACAAGGGGGATTAAGATTAAACTCCTCTCCATGTCCTCTAATAATGGTTCCTGCATGTTGGGGGACAAATCCTCCGATCTACAATGTGTAAAACTGATGCAGGAGCATAACGGGGTGGATTAAGACATATATTTATAATTCAATTAGTTATTTCATGAGATGTTGTTATTTTTTTATTTATGTAATTTTAGGGTATCTTTTTAGTTTACTTTTGGATCAAGTAGCATTGGTGCTCAAGTCTTGTAAAGCCTATAAATAAGGCTAATGTAATCGTTTGTAGAGATTATTTTTATTGATGATTAATGAAATAGTTTATTTGTGGCATGAATTTGCCACGATATATGTAAGTTTGAACTAGCTCTAGACTTGGGTGTTCGTGTGTGTTGTTGGTGACCTATGTCCAGACCCTGCTCCTCATCAATTGGTATTAAAGCCAAGTTCTGTTCTGTAAGTTGTTGTAGCATCCTCCTAATTTCCTCCATGTCATTGTAGTTATCAACACGACCCTCCATATCCAAAAACCTTCCCGAGAACGCGGATCTTAAGCCATAGCTCTAATACAAATTGATGGGGATCGGGGTCCAGACATAGATCACCATCAAAAACCCTACCCCACATTCATATCCATAGGAATGTCCCTAAAATTTTACCATAAAAGGAAAATAGAAAATAGAAACATCTAAATACCAAAGAGATATGGAATGTTTTGTAATTGATACAAGAACGGCATTCTAAGTTCCGATGGTGGTAGAATACTTATCTTCGCACTTTAAAAAAAAAAAAAAAACTCCTAAAAACTATTAAGACAAATTAAAAGGGTATTTGGAGAGCTCTCATAAAATCCTTGTATGATTCAATGCCCTAGTGATACTAAATGCCAAAGGATGTGCTGATCACGAGCATGAGCTCAGCACACACTACAATTCCACGCATTTAGGGACTGACACTATTCATTTCTAAACACAAGAATCTTGGCCGCAAACATTTCCGGCTTCTAGGGCGAAACCTTAAATTTGAGGCCATTGGAGCCACAAAACTAATTGCCACTTTCGTTAAGTACGAGATTAAAATGACACCAGGACAACTGGCTTTGCATTATAACGAGAGAAACCATGGTACATTGTACTTTGTAAGCCTAACCAATTAATACACTATAGCAAAACACAAGCCTAGGCATTTCCTTCTTCACATACAGAGCAAATGGAGAACAGAGTGGCTTCTCTTTTAATTCTCACAATGGCAATCTTATGCTGCACCGGACATACGGCAGCTACCGTCAAGCATTGCCCCGACTGCGGGCACATGCGGGTGCCATATCCGCTAAGCACATCACCGGACTGCGGTAACCAACAATACAAGGTCCGGTGCAATGCAGGGGTGCTCTGGCTTGACACTCTCAATAGCTCATCATACTTAATCACATCAATTAACCCACTAACCCAGCGCCTAATCATCCGGCCGCCGGGGTTAGCGAACAACGTCACGTGCATGGCAGCTGACTTTAAGTCCCAAGGCATTTTACTGGACAACAACCTCCCTTTCAACATTAGCAGCGGCAACACAGTCATAGGCATGAACTGTTCCAATGAAATGCTCACTCTCTCTCAAAACTGCTCATCAAACAGTCTCTGCCACGACTACGTTAAGCACAACCCAATGGCTGCCTCGGCGTGCAGGAAGTTTCCGTTGTGCTGCTTGTACAAGACTGGAGGGTCTAACAATGCTTACAAGATCAGGGTTAGGAAGGAGAGGTGCTCCGCTTATGTGAGCTTTGTGAATTTGGACACTTCTTCTGGGGCTCTGAGCAGCTGGCCTGAGCCTGGGGTTGAGATTATGTGGGAGCTGCCGCCAGAGCCAGAGTGCAAGCTGCCAATTGACTGTGGCGATTTGATGAACTCTGTATGTTTGGCGGATCGGTTTGGACAAAGAAGGTGCTTGTGCAAGGCTGGGTTTCAATGGGACGCCATCAATGCAATATGCCACAGTATGTCTCTTTTGTTTTTTTTAATATTTTTTATCATGCTTATTGTTGGAGATAGTTTTGTTTCAATTCCAGAATCCAATTTCAGATTTTGTTTTAGGTTCAGAAATCACAGTTTTCTTTGAACAAGATTTGAATTTTGGAGAGAAAACTTTGCCAGCAAACATTTATTGGATCCTCCTCATGCGGTGGTTTTTATTAGTGTCAGGGGCTCCTGAATAATAATAAATTGACTATATTTTTTTACTCAAATTGAAGTGCAAACAAGTAGTGTAGTACTGACACTGTGATCTGAGATCTTCCGTGATTTCGAAGCAAATTTTAATATTCTGTAATATATATTATATATTTGACTCGTTTACAGAATATTTATATGTTATATAGTGATCAAAGGAAATGAATTCTCTGACAAATACAACGGCTGTTTATGCATTTTTTGTACTTGTAGTAATAAAAAGAAAACCATAAACTATAGTCCTTGAAAGTTGAACTTGTGATATACAACTTAAACTGAAAATTAATCAATATCAAGACAAGCATCAAATTCAGATGCCTCATTAGCAGAATATATGCATTTACAAGCTCTTTACATGCTCTCAAGCTAATACAAAAACTGTCTTTTTGTGTAGACATCAAGTGTCCAAATTGGAGACGCTGCAAACGTCGAAAGAAACTAGCTCCACTCATTGGAGGTATGCCTTGGTCACAGAAGAAATTTATACTGTTTTTATTTTTTTTATGGTTAAATGATTGGGATGAATGATTATTTTTCTAATTTCTTCTTAATTAGGCCTGGTCTTTGCTGCGGTTGCAATGCTTATTGGAGCCATTATTGGATCTGTAGTCTACAAGCGACGTGACCAAAACGTTGCGAGATCAGCACATTTTAGCTTGACAAAGTTCCGGGAAGACATGCTAAATGCCAACAATAGCGCTGGCAAATCAGCCAAGATCTTCACTGGCAAAGAAATCACAAGAGCAACCAACAATTTCTCCAAAGACAACGTGCTTGGCTCTGGTGGATTTGGTGAAGTCTTTAAAGGAGTTCTTGATGATGGAACAATCACAGCAGTCAAGAGAGCCAAGCCTGGCAACACTAAAGGCATGGATCAAATCTTCAACGAAGTTCGAATTCTCTGTCAAGTAAACCATAGAAGCCTAGTCAAATTGATGGGGTGTTGCCTTGAGCTTGAACAGCCTCTCTTGATCTACGAGTATATCCGCAACGGTACCCTTTTCGAACATCTCCATACAGGAAATTTCAACACTTCAAAAAGGGTCTCACTCACTTGGCCTATGAGGCTTACCATTGCTCGTCAAACAGCTGAAGGGCTTGCCTATCTGCACGATTCTGTCGTGCCACGAATTTACCACTGCGACATAAAATCAAGCAACATTTTACTCGACGACAAGCTCAATGCAAAAGTTGCTGATTTTGGGCTGTCAAGGCTTGCCATGACTGAATCAAGTCACATTACAACATGTGCTCAGGGGACCTTGGGTTACCTAGACCCCGAATATTACCTAAACTTTCAGCTGACCGATAAGAGCGATGTCTATAGCTTTGGAGTGGTGCTGTTGGAGCTGTTGACATCTAAGAAAGTTATTGATTTTAACAGACAAGAAGAGGATGTGAACTTAGTGGTCTATGTTAAGAACATTTTAAGGGAAGAGAGACTAATGGATGCCATTGATCCTAGGATAAAAGATGGGGCTGGCATTGTAGAATTGGAGACTATGAAAGCCTTGGGGTCGCTAGCCTCGGCTTGCTTGGATGAGCGAAGGCAGAATCGGCCCTCAATGAAAGAAGTTGCTGACGAGATTGAGTACATCATCAGTATTGTTACAAATCAGGTTTCAGCAACTTAGGTCCATGAATGCCAAAGAAGTTAGCATTGGAAAATTTTAAATTTTATTTCTTTTTCCGATAAACTTCTGACACGTGCAATCATCCGTAGCGCTTTGTATAATAACAGAGGCTATGATTTTTGGCAGAGTTTCCTTGTTGCCTTCTTGGTTGAAAATTAAATAAAACAATTTGCAAACTTGTAAAATAGGAAATACAAAACATCAAAACTAACAGAGGTATCAAGTTGATGAGGACATGGATGCTAAATAAAAATGTGAAATTGATAGAAGATGTCAAACACAAATGAAAAAAAAAAAGGATTCAAATCCTGGCCAAGTTAGGGAACTGTCCATTGTATTCAACCGTGGTACGAGGGTAGGGATTATAAGATCATTTCACTTTCCAATATGATAGAAAGGCCAATAAGGAAGGGACAAGTGTCTAATGAAGCCAATGAACATCTCTTGGAATTGTTAATTGGGATTTGACATTTGTTATGGGATGCTAAACAGAGCAGGATGGTTTTAGGATCTTGAAATGTTGAGTGGACAGGGGAACATGCTTATTCAAATGCAAAAGAACGAGTGGTATGCGTATCAACTATGAGATTTTTGTTTACTTCCAATATCAATCTAGTCATGATCGAACAATGAACTGAACAATGTTCCAAGCAACAATGCCCGGATTTGGATGACCTAGATGAGTTATATGTGTCATGTACCATGCTACAAACGGCTTTGGACCCTTCCAAGCATGCATATAATCATATAATATAGTAGCCAATGCATTCTGGTTGCCAACAAGTTCTTTGGAAACACAAAAATGACTTGTGATTCTATTTTTCAAGGGATCTTCTAGAGTAAATCCTATGTGCTTTTGTAAATGATGTGATAAGCAATGCAAATAATTTTATCAATTATCAACAATTAAAAAAGTTATCACTCGATATGGTGATATTATGTGTCTTGTCAAATTGGTGTTGTAAATTCATTTAAATTATACCGTTAATACACCATTTGAACTGAATTCGTAACACCACGTGTTCCCACAAAATCATACAGCAAGATCCTCCGTTAACTGGACCCAACAAGTTAGAATGCTGCAAGCACAATGGCTATAAGGCCCACTATATTTCATCCATTACATCCATACAATGGACAAATTCATGTTTACAACAATCCTCCATACTATCATGCAGTGCCCAGTCCGTAACCGCCACGCGGCGTTGCGGAAACTGCGGCACAACTCCAGTGCCATATCCGCTAAGCACCGGACCCGGGTGCGGCGAAACGTGGTACAGGATCCGGTGCACCGCAGGCACACTATGGCTGGACGCTCTGCACAACTCCTCCTACCCCATCACATCCATCAACCAGGAAACCCGACGGATCACAATCCGACCCGCCAGCTTCGCCCCGAACACTTGCCTGTCAAGCGATTTCCACAGCCAAGGCATTCAGCTGGACCCTAACCTCCCCTTCAACATCACGAGCAGCAACACGGTCTTGCTTTTGATCTGTACAGACGCCATGTTGAATTTACAGGCGCCGATAAACTGCTCGTCGAACAGCCTGTGCCACAGCTTCATCAGGGACAATGCGGTCGCGTGTACGCGAGAAACGCTTTGTTGTACGTTCAGGACTGGTGGGTCCCAGACTGCTTACATCATCAGGGTCCACGGAGGAGGGTGCTCAGCGTACCAGAGCTTTGTGAATTTTGATGGTCCTCCAAGTAGTGCAGTGGTTGGTGTGAAGAAGACGAAGTGGCCTGAGCCTGGTGTGGAGCTGGAGTGGGTTTCGCCGGGAGAGCCCATTTGCAAGAGCCCTGCGGATTGCAAGGACTTGTTGAATTCGAAGTGTTTGGTGGATCCGAGAAGTGTGGGGCAAAGGAGTTGCTTCTGCAATGGTGGGTTCAAATGGGACTTCATCAATGGTTTTTGTCAAAGTAAGCAAAACCCAATTTGTCAATTTGATGAATTTTTGTCATAATTAGCTCACAAAGGAGAAATTATAGAATGGAGGTTTGATTAAGCTTTATTGCTGTGAGTAGAGGTCAAGTGTAAGCATGTCTCTTGTCAGATATCTAATATGTTACTTTGTACAAATTTCTCTGCTTATAGCAAATCGTTTTGCTTATTTAATAGTCTTCTTCAGGTATGGCAATGGTTGTGAGAGGAGTTGTTGGCATAATGGGGATTGTAGGGTACACCTAACGTCACCGTTTGAAGAGAAAAGCACAAAAGGGTTTGATGAAGAAGCAGGAGCGGATGATATTATCTTCGAAAAGCAGTGGCAAATCAGCCAGGATCTTCTTCACCACCAAGGAGATAGCAAGAGCAACCAACTACTTTTCCAAGGACAATCTCATTGGCTCTGGTGGCTTTGGTGAGGTATTCAAGGGCACTTTTGATGACGGGACCATCACAGCCATCAAGCGTGCGAAGCTTGGCAACACCAAGGGCATTGATCAAATTCTAAATGAGGTTCGAATTCTTTGCCAGGTGAACCATAGGAGCTTGGTGAGGCTCCTTGGCTGTTGTTTTGAGCTGGACCAGCAGCCAGTCCTGATATACGAGTACGTTCCAAACGGCACTCTTTTTGATCATCTTCACCTCCATCACGAAGGCAAATGGGCTACGATCAGCTGGCACCAAAGGCTCCGAATCGCCCACCGAACCACCGAAGGTCTTGCCTATCTTCACTCTTCTGCAGTGCCACCGATTTACCACCGTGACGTGATGTCTAGCAACATTTTGCTTGACGAAAAGCTTGAGGCAAAAGTTTCAGACTTTGGGCTTTCAAGGCTGGTTGAGAGCACAGACACCAGTAAAAATACTCACATCTTCACCTCTGCTCAGGGGACCCTCGGCTATCTAGACCCTGAGTATTACATTAACTTTCAACTCACTGATAAGATTGATGTTTATAGCTTCGGAGTTGTTTTGTTGGAGCTGTTGACTTCTATGAAAGTTATTGATTTCAACAGAGGAGAGGAAGATGTGAATTTAGCGGTGTACATGAAGAGGGTGATGAAGGAAGAGAGGTTGATGGATGTTGTTGAGCCAGTTATTAAAGAGGGAGCTAGCAAGTTAGACTTGGAGACAATGAAGGCACTGGGATTTCTAGCAGCATCATGCTTGGATGAGCAGAGGCAAAACCGGTCTTCGATGAAGGAGGTTGCTGATGAGATTGAGTATATCGGCATTGTTACAAGTGATGTTCCTGCATCCTAGTTGTTTTTGCGAGCACAGCCATGGCAACTTGTCTAAATCCTAATTTTAGAAAGTATGGTCTTTTTTTATTTCATCAACTGTAGAAACTTTTCTATGATTCAACTGCCTTATAGGCATTGTATGGTAAAAAGTCATTTGTCTGTCTTGCCTCGATCTATCTACACACCCTTCTACTTTCAGGTTGGTTTCTAATCTAAGCCAAACCTCCATCTGTCTCTTCAAATCAGGGGGCCTAAATATAGTAGCACTACCAAGTTGACAAACACATGAACACATAACCAACAAACAAAGTGTAGCAGAAAAGGGAAGCAAAGCTCCGATTGTGTGATCGTTGAACATGGTAGGGTGTTCGCCTACTCCAATCGCACATCTGCTGTGCATTGCAGGAGGATGTACATCCCCGCAGGTCCAATAAATCTATGAACATTAACTAATCTGCATGCAGTTCCAAGTATTTAAATTCCAGGCCTAAATTCTGGACGTCTAGCAAACGAGAAGTCACATTGAATCTGTAGAACTTCTTCAGCACATCTTCGTACATTAGGTGGATCAAGATATGATGCATGAGCAGACACATTGAAACAAAAATAGGAGGATGCTGAATTGCCCCAAAAAAAAAAGATACGGCATGTGTTACAGAAACTTTCTCATTTACAAGTTGAAATAAATGAATGCTGTAACGTACATGTGTGTCAATGGTAGGGCAAAAAAACATGAGTCTCTAAACCGATGCCAATAGGATCCAAAACATCACGTGAGAAGATACGGCAGTAAGGCCCCAGGTGACAAAAGTGAACGCAACTGCAAACTTGTAGTTGATGCATGGGAGATGGTATTCCCCCTTGCAGAAATGTAGGTCTCTTGAAAACATAACTGTAAGCCCAGCGCAAGAGCTTGCAGCAGCTAGTGATAGAGTAGCTGTTACCTGAACATTTGAAATTTTTATTTATTTCAGCAGCCAGTATACAATCTCAAACATGCCCCAAATAGAATATCAGCGACAACTTAGCAGACGCACGTGCATGCATCTGATTCATATTCTAGCAAGAACTAAAAGATGCTCAGAAAAGTAAGATGTGGAAAGAGTTTAAGAGACAAGTGAAATACCCAATCACCTACAACAAATAGGCTCACTAGGATTGGATTTTGAAGGTCTCTCTTTTTCCACAAAGCATAAATATCAAGACAAGCAAGCCCCAAGCTCCATAGCAGTTGAAGCCCCATTGATGCGATCAAATAGCTGAACCATAGGACAGAGATCAACATAAAGTTTGTGCAGAATAATTAACTAGCAGTGAACCCTAGTAGTTAAAACATATGCAAGAAAAGGAAAGTGATACATGACCTAGACCTATCTTAGAACCATCAGGAAAGAATCTAAAAATAGCAGTTCACTATAATCAATAACATTAGGGTTCAAGAAGCAAATATGAGGAACTAACAAAAGTGACAAATTGATACCAATTTAACATAATTCCATACATAAAAACAATAGAATCGCTACAAAAAACAACATGCTAAAAACAGGGGGAGACGTAGGATTATTTTGGAAGAATATGAAAAATTAGAAAAATTCCAAGCAATGTATTTGTCAATACTTATGTGTGGACAATTTCTGCATTTATGTATGTACCAACAAGGCAGTGGATTATGCGATAATATTTTTCTAAGGCGAAACAAAGAAATCCGACGAAACCTCCCCGACTGATCTATACAGTTTCGTACACGAAAACATAACGTCAACAAAATTGCTTGGTCTGATCTCCCATTCAACTATCAAACAGTTGTGTCTTCAATGCAATGTCAAAGCAATAAACCCAACAAAACAGCCGCTTAAACCAATAAAAAACACTTCATCACTGGAATCAAACCAAAACATATTACACAGGCAAAAACAAAACCCATCAAAGTCCAATTACAAGCATTTTTTTAAAAAAAAAGAAAAAACCAACAGATGATTATCAGACATGTGGCGTCCTTATCATATCCAAATAATTTCTGGGTAAACTAAAAATGCAGGTAACTGAAATAACGAAAAACAGAAAAACAAAATACCAGAAAGCAGTGAAGGTAGCGAAGCCGTCAGTGGTGACCATGACTGAAATGGCAATAGAAGCGCATGAAAATTGGCCTATCCTGAGCAATAACCCACTCACCGACCCAGGCCTCCCAATCAGCTCCTTCATTTCTGAACCAGACTGAGCAGAGACTGCAGAAGGGCCCTTTCTCCAAACAAAAGGGCCCTTAAATCCAAAAACCTAGAATTCACACTCCTCCTCCCATCACAACTTAATCTCCCCCAATCTCCTCCATATTTTTCTCAACTTTCCGATTTCGAACCAAATAAATTATGTTAATTGGATTCAATTAGATTCAGAAAGATGCAGCGAATCTCTATCACGCATTGATTGATTCCGATTTTGGAAGCAAATCACAAATCACGAAGACGTTGCGTTAAAGAAACCCTAACGTTTGATTATGTCTTGATTAATTCGGTTTTGAAAAGGACGGGAAAGTATTAATTCCGGTGGACTGTCTCTGTCTATTTTAGTAAGTAGTTTAATTGAGGAGGCTCGCTCACTGACACTTCCGACGTGGACTTCCTTTTCTATATTTCTCTTGGCATAGTCGAGGTGAGGTTCCTGTGCATGCAAGACTACTGAGTCTGGGTGGGCTCGTCCACTTGGGTGTTTTGAATTTGCTGGAGGGGAAATGGTAGTAGTGGTCTCAGAAACACTGGATTTGTAAGCTATAAAGTACCCGCCACTTGGTTCGGCGCAGCGACCCGCCCAATTTTTTTTCGGGGTAGCAAAGCCCAAACAGACCCACCCAATTTTAAGCTCGCACGTTGCTGCACATAAAATTGCCCAAACGTCAGCTTAATAGCGGAATTCTATTGTGAGGTGTATATATGGACTCCGAGGTATATAAGCAAGAAAAAATCAGCAACTGCAATATGAATTTTTCTTGCTCTCTCTGCACTAAAACTAAAAAACTGAAATGATTATCAAAACTGCCATTCATTTTCATAGCGAAAATACCACATACCCAATTGCTTAAAGTCTTTGTTTTTCTGTGGATAACCAGGGAAATAGCTACAATTTGGTAAGCAATTCATTTGGTTTGCTTTAAATTTTGTTGTGATTTTGAAAATCATTGTCTGGGTTTTCGTTTACTGCCTTGTGTTGCCTGAAAACTTTAATTGTTATTGTATTTTGTTTACTTTTTATCAGCTGCTTTCTTTCTGTACCGGCTTGCATAAGTTATTTTATATATTTATTGCTTCCTATTGGGGTTTTACTCTGTATCTAGTAGCTTTGATTGAAAATCTTGTACATTCTTGAATGGTCGTGAGTTTGGTTGGTTGAACTTTTGTTTCTCCTTTGATATATTTTTGATATGTTTAACTTCTATGTTGATGTGAATTATAGATTTCTTATTTTATTTTGCATGCTTAATTCAGAGAGATTGAAGAATTAGAGCAATCTGGTTCATTAGAAATATAAAGAAAAGGGAGATGCTTTTTTACTTTTGCAGTGATTGCTATTTTGGCAATGCATAATCCAACTTCCATTTCCTTCTAATTTTTTTATTATAAATTTTATAGTTCTGCGAATACTGATACACTTTTGTTGAAGTAAATTTTAATAAGTTTTCTCCTTCTCAGATTTAAGGTGTATATTCTTGTCCTTGAGTTGAAGTGGTGGTCTTGGATTCACTATGACTATTTCAAATTTGAAAGGATTATCAGCTTTGATACAGGCCAGTGAATTCGTACGTCAATCATTAAGCTGACGGGCACTTCTGAAACGGTTCTTCAAGTTTTTTGCGGGGCTGTACCACGCCTTTGTAGTACTGATTTGTAAAATTGTAATCAAAGGAAGAATATTTGATTACCGGGTGATTTTCTCTTTACAGTATCAAGGGTATCTATACATAGATTTTCTACAATCAAGAGACTCATAAAGGAAAGCAAACCATGTATAATCAATTACATATAATTTGGATAATCACTCAATCCCTAATATATTGGGATTTAGTTGACTTCTCAACACTCTCCCTCAAGTTGGAGAGTGAATATTGTGAACTCCCAACTTGCACACCATAGCCGAAAAATCTTCTTTTCCCAATGCCTTTGCAAACACGTCTGCTACTTCTTGTTGAGATGAAATATATCTTGTAATCATTGTTCCATCCAGAATTTTATCCTTGATAAAATGACAGTTCATTTCAATGTGTCTAGTTCTGTCATGGAACACTGGATTCGCAGATATGTGCAACGCAGCTTGGTTGTCACAGTGTAAAGTAGCTGGTCCTGGGTTTAGGAGTTGCAGGTCTTGCAATAGATAACGCAACCAAGTAATTTCACAGCACGCACCTGTCATTGCATGATATTCAGCCTCTGCTGAAGAAAGAGATACAGTTTTTTGTCTCTTTGTTCTCCATGAGATCAAAGAATTTCCAAGAAACACGCAGTAGCCACTTGTTGACCTTCGTGTTGTTGACATCCCGCCCAATCTGAATCACAATATTCCGTTAACTTCATGTCATTTCCAGTAGGAAAGAAGAGTCCTTGTCCTGGGGTACTTTTCGGATAACTCAAAACTCTCATGGTGGCATAGAAGTGTGGCTTGCGAGGCTCATGCATGAATCTACTAAGTATATGTACTGAATACATAATATCAGGTCTTGTTATGGTGAGATAAATCAGATGTCCCACCAACCTTCTATACTTTGCTGGATCATGAAGTATCTCACCTGTATCAGAAGAAATTTTTGGAATTTTGTTCCATGGGGAAAGCTTACTGGACATGCCCCAAAAGCTCCTCCATCTTTAATAATGTCCAGTGCATATTTTCTTTGACAAATAGAAATACCTTTCCTGGAACGTGAGACCTCAATGCCTAAAAAATATTTAAGATCACCAAGGTCTTTGATTTTAAAACGAGTATTAAGAAATTGCTTGAGAGCATTAATGGCAGGCAAATTATTTCCTGTAATCATGATGTCATCGACGTAGATCAAAAGAGCGGTGAATGACTTATCATTTTCGCGGGTAAAAGCCGAATAATCGGCTTTGGACTGAGTGAAACCAGTAGCTTGTATGGCTTCAATGAACTTAGAAAACCATTGGTGAGATGCTTGCTTTAATCCACACAAGGATTTGTGAAGGCGACATACCAAATGCTCCCCTTGTCACCGAAGACAAGGAGGACGTGACATATAGATTTCCTCATAAATCGCCATGGAGGAATGCATTGTGGACATCAAGTTGATGCAAAGACCAGTTGTGGGCAGCGACAAGAGCAAGAGCACACCGAACAGAAACCATCTTGGCAGTAGGAGAAAAGGTGTCATGGTAGTCAAGACCTTCAGTTTGAGTGTATCCTTTGGCCATGAGACAAGCCTTATAGCGCTCAATGGTGCCATCATAGATGCAAATGGGTTGCTTCCCGAGAGCAAGGTCTAAAATATCGATCGTATCGGAAATATCGGTAGTTCAAAAACATGGAAATTTCAATGGAAATATTGGGATATTATCGATATCGATAAAAATTGAATAAAAACCACAGAAATTGTAAGAAAAACTTGGAAATTTTTATTGAAACTTTGGAGGATGTTTATTCAGTCAATTATCTATTAGTTTATCACAAAAAATTGGAAGGAAATGCATTGCATGATGGGTTAACTGATTTAAGTTGATTATATAGCGAGTTGACAAACACTGTGAGCGTAGAAAATATGTAGTAATTAATGAAAGAAGATTAAACACATCATAATCATTTATATATAATGATTTACTATAATATTTTACACTTTATACATTGCATGGTAAAATATATGAGTCACTTAGTACCACACAGAGTTCTTATGAGGTTCAAATTTTTCACAATGTTTATCATCTCTGTAGAGTAAGTGTATTGTGAAGAGTAGTCATCAAATGATAAACCCGCAAAACTACATGTTCAAAACAAAACAACATAAATAAACATTTTTTAGCATATTATCACAAAAACATAAGCAACATGGTGGTTAAGGCGTTGGAGGAGTGAAATGGCAAGGGTTTGAATCCCTTTTGTGCTTTTCTTTTTCATTTTTTCCATTACATTGATATTTTCGATATTATAGTAATATTTTGACAAAATATTGCTGAAGTGTGAGCGAAATAATCGACATCGATATTTTTCGATATTATCGATATTTATACGATATGTGTATGGATACGTTATGAAAAAACGATAATATCATAGATATTTCGTCGATATTATCGATATTTTAGAATATGTCAAGGAGGAAGATAAGTGAGGGACCAAGTCTGAGTGGATTCTAAAGCCGCAAGTTTAGATTGCATGGCCTTTTGCCAGTGTGGATTAGAAACAGCCTTTGCAAAAGTGTTAGGTTCCACTAGCTGACTAATATTGGCAATGAAAGTAAAATGTAAGGGTAAGTAACAGTGATAAGAAAGAAAGTTAGAAAGGGAATAACGAGTACCTGTGGTGCGACATGGCAAAGAGTCTGATGATTGGTCAATCGTGGGTAAAGTGACCTGTGAGCAAACATAATCTTAGAGACGGGGTGGTTTAACCTTTTTGGGAAGAGAGTGGTGGATGGGGGCTGGTGGTACAGAAGGAGAAGAAGGTGGTGATGGAGGTGATGCGGTAACGATGTCAGAGGGGAAAACGGGGGCAACAATGTCGGAAGAAGCCGTGAGATCAAGTGGGGCGGAAGGAGATGGAGTACGTGGTGAGGTTAGGTCTGGAGAGATAAGTGGAGTAGATGACAAATCAGATAAAGGAAGAGCTAAAATAGGAGGTGGAGGTTCTGTGTGAGAGGAAGAAGGTAAACTTTTGAAAGGAAAATGACTCTCATGAAAAACGACATCACGACTGGTAAAATTTTTTCTAGTGGTAAGATCAAATAATTTGTAGGCTTTTGACCAAAAGGGTAATTGAGAAAAACACAGCGCTTGGCTCTAGTGTCAAATTTATGGGAAGGTTGGACAATGGTGGCATAGGCTAAACAACCAAAAATGCGGAGGTGAGTGTAAGAAGGAGGTTTATGGTACAACTTCTCATAGGGGGATTGCTTGGATAAAAGGGCAGCGGGTAGACGATTGATCAAGTATATGGCGGTGAGAACACACTCCCCCCCAAAAAGAAATAGGGAGATTTGCCTAAAAATGTAAAGCCCTAGCCATCTTTATGATATGTCAATGCTTGCGCTCTACAACACCATTTTGTTGTGATGTGTAGACGCAAGTATGTTGATAGATGACCCTATGTTCATGAAAGAAACGGCGCATGGAAGAAAATTCACCTCCATTATCAGCCCGTATTTGTTGTATTTTAGAATTGAATTGTGTCTGGACAAAGGCAAAAAAAGATTTAAGCAAGTTCTGTGTTTTAGATTTATGTTGCTGAGAAATAACAATGTGAACCTAGTAAAGTCATCCACAATAGTTAGAAAATAACGGGCCCCTGAAAAAGATGTAGTTTTATGAGGCCCCCAAATGTCGCAATGAATAAGAGAGAATGATTTGGAAGAGGAAATGGAACTTAAATTAAAAGGTACTCGAGTTTGTTTTGCCAAGGGACAAACCGCGCAAGCATTATTTGAAAAAGGGAAATTCAAAACATTCTTAGCTAAAAATTGTAAACGAGAAGATGATGGATGACCTAAATGGCTATGCTAGAGGTGAGAGGCATGAGCATGGTTGCAAGATGGTTGGAGGAGGGAAGGCTTGTCTGACGTCAAAGAAACCAGATAGTAAAAGCTTCCTTGCTGTTTACCCAAACCAATCATCTTCCTTATAGCCAAGTCCTGCAAAATGCACCAATTAGGAAAAAAAAAGATGGAACAATGAAGTTCTTGTGTAAGGTTGCTTACTAACATCAAATTAACTTTGAAGCTAGGCACATACAAGAGTTTTTTTTTAAAGAAAGAGATGAGTTGAGAGAGGTATTCCCAATGGAAATAATAGAAGCCTTTTCACCGCTAGGCAATACAACTGGTGGAATGGAAGGGTTGGCATTTATGGATGTAAAAGAATGTGAGGTAGATGTAATATGATCTTTTGCTCCACTATCAATCAGCCAGTGGTGTAAAGGTAAAAGGAAACATGACAAACCTGCAGAGTTTTATTGTGGCTCTTTCTTATCATTCATCATGGTAAGAATCTGCTGATACTCACTATTAGAGAGGTTTGGCATGGCAGACTTCAACTCTTGCATAGTGGGATTGTTTTGCACATGATTAGCAGAGGAACTTGAGCCTTTCTTAGATATATAAGCATTGGACTGGCCACAGGTTTCTCTCTGTCCCTGTAACCTGTGTGCGTTTGCAATTGTCAAGTTTTCTTAATGTCTTTGTGAAGGAATAATACTACTCATACCACATTTGTATACCACATTCTCATACCATCTTATGTGGCAGATGAGGTGGATAGTCACATCAATTAAAATTAATTTAACATTTTCTTTTCTTTTATGATTTATTGACACTTTTTAGTTGATGTGACTGTCCACTTCATGTGCCACATAAGGTGGTATGAGAATGTGGTAAGAATAACATTATTCCTTTGTGAAATGGAAAAACTAGACTTACCAGAGAGGTAGTACACAATATGGTATAAAAATGTGGTAAGTCTAGCATAGCATTCCCCTTGTGAAATATGAAGTCAAGTTTTCTTAACGTCTAATATGGGAGAATATGAGAATGAGAGAAGATAATTTTTCTGGTTTTCAACATAGTTTCTTTGTATTGCTAACAACAAATTTATACAAGTAGATGGCTTGCTAACCAAGCTAATCATATTTGGTTTCCAAGGCCTGGAACTTGCAAGCTGCAGTCTTCACAAGTCAAGTGAATATTTCCTGTTTCACACCTCCAACATTTATTGCTTTCACACACAAGCTAACATTTAGTGTCCATAATTTCTACATAAAAGCTAAATAGTGACAATGACGGTCAAGTTGTTTGACAATGTCCCGCGACATTGACTTAGATTTTTCTTTGGTGGGTGGAGTTGTTGACTTGATGTGTATCCAAAGACTCGCAATGAAGGATATGTTCAGAAAGGCATTGGCTGAGAATCAAGATCTCAGTTGTGGTCCCTTATCTTCGAGGTTATCTTGTCAAAGGTCAGTAATGTATTTCTAGAGGGAAATTGAATGCAGATTTTGGACTAGTTGTATGGAAGAATTTTCCAGTTGCATGATTCTGATTTACTCTCTATTTTTTTCTTGTTAATTTGTGACAATGTCCACTCTGGGAGTAAATAATCCGGTTTCCAATCACAAGACGCCATGTGAACAAGAAGAATATCTCATAAGTCAATTAATTGAGTCTATTTTTTTTGGCAAATTATTAGGGAGTTGTACAATATTATTTCTTTTTTTTCCTCGGAGCTGGACCTGCCAGTTACAATAGTATTAAATGCAATTTCGCCCTACAAAATTCAGAGGCCAGGCCATGTTTCTGGTCTAAGTCACATGTATCTCTTATTTGTATTTGTTCATAGATTCTTGTCTTCTTTTTTTTTAATTTTATTACAAGGCAGGCCGAAGTCAGAAAAGAAAAAAACCTAACAAGGCACAGCCCTACTTTGGGCTCTTCCTAGATCATCATCTAGCAACAAGCTTGAGAGGGAGACAGGAGCAGACTCGAAGTTATGAAGCCCCAAGGGTAACTCATACCCCAAGTTAGCTGCTCTGTTTTGTTTTTATGGGTATAGTCCATGACTAGCCATGTTTTTCAAGCTTGTTATAGTCATACTAGTAAGCCTAGCAGCAGCTGAAGATCTCAATTTCACCTACAATGGTTTCCTGTCTGCTAATCTTAGCCTAGATGGCGTAGCCCACATCACATCCAATGGCCTTCTGAAGCTTACAAATGACACTGGACTCGGCCATGCCTTCTACCCCAACCCAGTAACCTTCAAGAACTCATCCAATGCTACCGCTTTCTCCTTCTCTACCACTTTTGTGTTCGCTATCAGATCCAGATTGGGACCGCGTTTGGGTGGCCATGGAATTGCCTTTGTCATTGCTCCGACAAGAGGGCTCCCGGGAGGTTTTAAAAACCAGTACCTGGGCGTTTTCAATGAAACCAACAACGGCAACGCCAACAACCATATTTTTGCTGTAGAGCTTGACTCCTTTCAGGACCCCGAGCTTGGCGACATCAACAACAACCATGTTGGGATTGATATCAATGGTTTGCGCTCAGTGAAATCAACTCCAGCGGGATATCATGCTCTAAACAATGGCGGTTTCCGAAACTTGACCCTCATCAGTGGTCAACCAATGCAAGTTTGGGTGGATTATGATGGTATCCAGAAGCAAATCAATGTCACTTTGGGTCCAATCAATGTTGATAAACCCCATATTCCACTCTTGTCTTTGAAGAATGACCTTTCCACGGTCCTTAACACGACCATGTATGTTGGCTTCTCCTCTACCCCTGGCTCAGTCATCACATCTCATTATGTTCTAGGATGGAGCTTTGAGATGAATGGCCAGGCTCCAGAACTTGTTCTCTCACAACTTCCTAAGCTGCCCCGAATAGGACGTAAAAAAATATCTAATATTTTGACCGTTGGTGTGCCTGTGATGTCTGTGAGTTTGGTTTTGCTAGCAATTTCAAGTTTAATTTATGCCATAAGAAGGAAGAAGAAGTTTGCAGAGCTGCTTGAAGATTGGGAGCTTGAGTATGGGCCTCAAAGGTTTAAATACAAAGAGTTATATATGGCAACAAAAGGGTTTAGGGAGAAGGAGCTTTTGGGAACTGGGGGATTTGGTAAGGTCTATAAAGGCATATTACCTTCCTCCAAAACTGAGATTGCAGTGAAGAGGGTCTCACATGAATCAAGACAGGGGATGAGGGAGTTTGTTGCAGAAGTTATTAGCATTGGCAGACTTCGTCACCGAAATTTAGTACCACTGTTGGGATATTGCAGAAGAAAAGGGGAGCTGCTCTTGGTCTATGACTACATGCCTAATGGAAGCCTGGACAAATACCTATACGACCAACCAGTGGTCACTCTCAATTGGAGGCAGAGGTTCAGAGTGATCAAAGGTGTGGCTTCAGGGTTGTTCTATCTTCATGAAGAATGGGAACAAGTTGTGGTTCACAGAGATGTGAAGGCCAGTAACATATTACTAGATTCAAAATTTAATGCAAGACTAGGAGATTTTGGCCTTGCAAGATTATATGACCACGGAAAGGACCCTAAGACTACTCGTATAGTTGGAACACTTGGGTATCTAGCTCCGGAGAATGCAAGATTAGGCAGGGCCACAACGCACGCCGATGTGTTTTCTTTTGGGGCATTTTTGCTTGAAGTTGCCTGTGGAAGAAGGCCAATACAGACACAAGGTGTTCTGGTTGATTTGGTGTTTTTTTGTTGGAAGAGAAGTAATATTCTTGAGGTAATAGATATAAATTTGGGTTCAGAATTCGTAGCTGAGGAGGTGGAATTGGTGCTGAAGCTTGGGCTGTTGTGCTCTCATTCAGAGCCTTCTGCTAGGCCAAGCATGCGTCAAGTAGTGCATTATTTAGAGGGTGACATTCCACTGCCGGAGTTATCATCTCTTGGTCTTTCTTCTGGTGGCTTGAAGTTCGCACACCACGAAAATTTTGATGATTCGGCAATGTCATATCCGTCTTCTATGGGCAAGGAGATGTCATATGTGCCAGAGTCATCACTTCTCTCAGGGGGTCGCTGAGGCCAATCAATTGTAACTCGAGGCATATAACATATATACATGCAGCTTTGAATGTTTCCTTTAGTTTATGAGTTTGTAACTCGTTGCTTGTTACATTAAATCAATGCTGCATAAAAAATAGATGTTTTGTATTATACTATTTTTTATATCTTTTTGTTGTTGTTGATAATATACTATTTTTTATATAAGAAAACAGACATGGAAATTTTAATCTTAATAAATAGTAAAAAATTAGAACGGGAAAAGGGAGCAATTTTAAGAGGCGGCAGTCGGTTGGGTCCGGAATGCGGGCCGAATCTTGGACTAGTAATTACTGGATGAGTGTGGCGGAGATCTCCGCAGACCTCCTCAAGTTCTCAACTTTCAGATCCTTCACCGTCGTCCGATGTCAAAACAGATCTCTGGCCATTTTCTAGAGAATGGGTTTTGGCAGAAACCTCCATTTCTATTTGGTACATCACGTTGTTGTAGGAGCAGGATTGAATTCTTGAACCTTCTAGACGCTAGCTTTTCTATGTTTTTGCCTCCAACTATTTTGGCTCCTTCTCCTTAAACCAAGTACATTTGCATCACTGTGAAGGTTTAAAATTTAGTCGTGGAAACGACAGACCTCTCCCACAGCTAAGTACAATTTGAAGCATTGGACTGGCCACAGGTTTCTCTCTGTTGTGCGTGTGTAATTGTCAAGTTTTCTTTAATGTCTTTGTGAAATTTGAATTTACATTATATATATCGACTTACTGGTGTGCCAATATTGTAGCACTAGTTGATGATTGTGGCAATCTGCATGGAAATTGCAAACTTGTGTGCTTTTGTTTCGGTATATGATCATTTTCTAAAAATAAATTTGGCATTTTGCTGCAGGAAGAATTTGATATCGGGACACTTGTTTACTCCTTTTTGGTAACAGTGAGTGATTAAAATATGGGGTCGGAGAGGCTTGTACCTTCGTATCTATAGAATTGATCATAACACTAGTGGGAGACGAGTGTGAGTGATTGTAAAAGTTGGGTCTTGGCTGAGAATCGGGGCGAATCAGACTGAATCGGATGAACGATATCAATTCTGTTTTAGTTTTGGTTGATAATTAGGCCAAACTGGACTTTGCCAAGACCTAGTATTACCCTTGTGAAAAATGTGGTAAGCCTAGTATTACCCTTGTGAAATATGAATTGTCAAGTTTTCTTAACGTATAATATGTGAGAATATGAGAATGAGAGAAAAAATTTCTGGTTTTCAACTTATACAAGTATATGGCTTGCTAACCAAGCTAATCATATTTGGTTTCCAAGGCCTGGAACTTGCAAGCTGCAGTCTTCACAAGTCAAGTGAATATTTCCTGGTTTCACACCTCCAACATTTATTGCTTTCACACACAAGCTAACAGTTAGTGTCCATAATTTCTACATAAAAGCTAATTAGTGACAATGACGGTCAAGTTGTTTGACAATGTCCCGCTACATTGACTTAGATTTTTCTTAATGGGTGCAGTTGTTGACTTGATATGTATCCAAAGACTCGCAATGAAGGATATGTTCAGAAAGGCATCGGCTGAGAATCAAGAATAGCCATGTTTTTCAGGCTTGTAATACTCATACTGGTAAGCTTAGCAGCAGCAGAAGATCTCAGTTGTGGTCCCGCATCTTCGAGGTTATCTTGTTGAAGGTCAATAATGTATCTCTAGAAGGGAAATTGAATGCAGATTTTGAACTAGTTGAATAAGAATTTTCCACTTGTATGATTCTGATTTACTCAATATATTTTTTCTTGTTAATTTGTGACAATGTCTGCTGTAGGAGTAAATAATCCAGTTTTCAATCACAAGATGCCACTTGGACAAGAAGAATATCTCATAGGTCAATTAATTGAGCCCATTTATTTGGCAAATTAATTGATACTATTAGGGAGTTATAGTAATTTTTTCTTTTTTTCCTTGGAGCCCACTACATTAACTTAGATTTTTCCTTGACCAAAAAAAAAAAAAAAAAGACTTAGATTTTTCTTTGGTAGTGTAGCTGTGGGTATAGTCCATGACTTATCTGCGATAAGACTTAAACTAAATTATGTATTGAAACTTCATAGTCTTTGGTAGAGAATTGAAATTAATAGCCATGTTTTTCAAGCTTGTTTTAGTCATACTAGTAAGCCTAGCAGCAGCTGAAGATCTCAATTTCACCTACAATGGTTTCCTGTCTGCTAATCTTAGCCTAGATGGCGTAGCCCAAGTCACATCCAATGGCCTTCTGAAGCTTACAAATGACTCTGGAAATGACAATGTACTCGGCCATGCCTTCTACCCCAACCCAGTAACCTTCAAGAACTCATCCAATGCTACCGCTTTCTCCTTCTCTACCACTTTTGTGTTCGCTATCAGATCCGGATTCGGACTGCGTTTGGGTGGCCAAGGAATTGCCTTTGTCATTGCTCCGACAAGAGGTCTCCCCGGAGGTTCTCTAATTCAGTACCTGGGCGTTTTCAATCAAACCAACAATGGCAACGCCAGCAACCATATTTTTGCTGTAGAGCTTGACCCCATACAGAACCCCGAGTTTGGCGACATCGACAACAACCATGTTGGGATTGATATCAATGGTTTGCGCTCAGTGAGCTCAACTCCAGCGGGATATCATGCTCTAAACAATGGCGGTTTCCGAAACTTGACCCTCATCAGTGGTCAACCAATGCAAGTTTGGGTGGAGTATGATGGTATCCAGAAGCAAATCAATGTCACTTTGGGTCCAATCAATGTTGATAAACCCCATATTCCACTCTTATCTTTGAAGTATGACCTTTCCACGGTCCTTAATACGACCATGTATGTTGGCTTCTCCTCTACTGCTGGCGCAGTCTTCACATCTCATTATGTTCTAGGATGGAGCTTTGAGATGAATGGCCAGGCTCCAGAACTTGTTCTCTCACAACTTCCAAAGCTGCCCCGGATAGGACCTAAAAAAATATCTAATTTTTTGACCGTTGGGGTGCCTGTGATGTCTGTGAGTTTGGTTTTGCTAGTTGTTTCAGGTTTAATTTATTTCATAAGAAGGAAGAGGAAGTTTGCAGAATTACTTGAAGATTGGGAGCTTGAGTATGGGCCTCAAAGGTTTAAATACAAAGACTTATATATTGCCACAAAAGGATTTAAGGAGAATGAACTTTTGGGGACTGGGGGTTTTGGTAAAGTCTATAGAGGCATATTACCCACCTCAAAAATTGAGATTGCTGTGAAGAGAGTCTCACACGAATCGCGACAGGGGATGAAGGAATTTGTTGCAGAAATTGTGAGTATTGGCAGGCTTCGCCATCGAAATTTAGTCTCACTCTTGGGCTATTGCAGAAGAAAAGGGGAGCTGCTCTTGGTCTATGACTACATGCCTAATGGAAGCTTGGACAAGTACCTCTATGACTGCCCTACGGTCACTCTCAATTGGAGCCAGAGGTTTAGAGTGATCACAGGTGTGGCTTCAGGGTTATTCTATCTTCATGAAGAATGGGAACAAGTTGTGATTCACAGAGATGTGAAAGCCAGCAATGTGTTACTCGACGGTGAATTGAATGCAAGGCTAGGAGATTTTGGCCTTGCAAGATTATATGACCATGGAACAGACCCTCAAACTACTCATATAGTTGGAACACTTGGGTATCTAGCTCCAGAGCATATAAGATCAGGCCGGGCCACAACGAGCACCGATGTGTTTGCTTTCGGGGCATTTTTGCTCGAAGTAGCTTGTGGAAGAAGGCCAATAGAGGCACAAGGTCCAGACCAGGATTTGATTTTGGTTGATTGGGTGTTTTCTTTTTGGAACAGAGGTGCCATTCTTGAGGCAAGAGATCAAAACTTGAGTTCTGAATTTGTAGCCGAGGAGGTGGAGTTGGTGTTGAAGCTTGGGATGTTGTGCTCTCATTCAGAGCCTACAGCCAGGCCAAGCATGCGCCAGGTTGTGCAGTATTTGGAAGGTGACATTGCTTTGCCAGAGCTCTCTCTTCTTGGGTTCTCTTCAAATGGCTTGACTTTTGCTCACCACGAAGGTTTTGATGATTTTGCAATGTCATATTCGTCTTCTCTGGGCAAGGGGTTTTCACATTCATCATATGCTGCAGAGTCCGCATTCCTCTCGGGTGGTCGCTGATTCGACGCAATTATGATTGTCTAGCACACTAGAATGTTGACTCTACTTATTAGTTTTGTAACTTGTTATATAAAAATCAATACTGTAACAATCTGTATGTAAGTTGGGTGAGAATAAAATTCTGTAAAAAGTACTAATTCCATACACACAAACTCCTGCCAAGGGAGTGAATATTGAAGTGCACAACAATATCATGAAAAAGAAAAGGAAAAAACTTGCTTGTTTTATAAATTTCAAGAATTTAATATGCAATCTGCATCGAAATTCCGAACTTGTTGCTTAAGGTAGCAGGCACTGGACAGTCTGGATCGCTCTTTGTTCTACATAAAGACAACATATTTAATTAGTGTGAGAATGCAGGGTCAGCTCAGCTTCATTGTGTTTTGCTTTATTTTTTGCGGGTATACTCGATGATTTGATGCATAGGGTATTGGAAATGATGAAAGTCACAACTACAAGTGTTTGGATAGACATAAAATGAGAGAATCGAAACAACTGAGAGAGAAAGTTCTAGAACTACGCTGATCTCAGATATTTCATCAATTAACAAAATGAATCCATTGGTCTATGAATACATTACAACTATACCAACTTGACTCATATTCTAACTTTGTGATGAATTGTACACCGAAAATGAAGCAAACGTGTGGTAGTCTGGCCTTATCCGAGCCATGAAATTGGTCATGCTACTAGTAAGAGACGATGGAGTGACTGCAAAAAGGAGGGTCTTGTCTCTTGTGCGTATGTTCTACGGAACAATTAATTTTTCTAGGGCTACTTGTGAGTGAACTTTGTTTTCAAATAATGAGCATTAGGGGCGGGCGCGGTCCGGTCTGGTCCGGTTCTCACTTTAAATTGGAATCGAAACTAGTACTATTTAACCGGTTTGGTTTCGGTTCTGACCGGTTCCGGTTTTGAACCGAATTATTAATTTTTTAATTTTTTTAAAAAATTATAATAAATAACTTATTTTTTTGGCTTAAAAATTAACAAATAATCCAATTCATACATGTAGAAATTTTTTGAAGTTGAACTTGGAAAAATAGTGATTATAAAATTTAAAATATGGCATTAGATTTTAAAAATTTGTAAAAATAAAAAAATATGTAAAAACTATGTTCCGGTTTTTCGGTCCCGATGCCACCCCTAATGAGCATTGTTTTATAATGGAAAAACTATGCATATTGATTTAATGGTTTATTGAATTCATTATATATTAAATTGTTGAACTTTTTAATTTTTTATAAAGTATTTGAAATATCTTTGGGTTTTAGCATATTACACTTATCTTGAGTTGTTAGTTATTATTTTTGAGAATTCCTGTCTATGATTGGTTATGTGTGGGGTATGTGGGTTGTTGGTTTGAGATTGTGAAAAGAGTGGATTTTAGTATGTTAGTTTGAAGTGCTATAAGTACTACCCTTTGTACCTCTCCGGATTTGGAACTTTGGAATTGGAACTTGAGATACTTGGATATGTTGGAACCCAAGCATCCTTGACTGGGTGTTTCGTAGACCCTTTGTGGGGTAATCTGCATGCGTAGAACTTGTCACAGGTGTACAAGTTTTGAGGATTCAGCTGTACACGACTTGTTCCCCAGCCACATGGTTAATTGAGGATTCTTCCATGTGGACTAGTTAAACAATCCTTTATTTCTTTTAAATTTTTTCCCTGATTTTTGTTTATTAATAAGAGTAATTTATAACATTATCCACTATTATTAGGCCATTACTCGAGTCTTTATTGTCCCTGTTTAATTTTTTACTTTTTCAGAATTTATAAAAACATGACACTTGAAATAGATTTCATGTATAAATGTAAATGATACTCATCCACTAAAAATATATACAGATGTGAATACGAAATGATCAAAAGACATCAGAAAAGTGGCATAAAAAATAGTAGAAATAGGCATCAAGAAAAATCATTCACATTGATCTGCAACATGGACAAGAGTTCCCTATAAATTGCACATGCATATATATGGCTTAATTATGTACATGCCCCTTGTACTTTCAAACTTGTCTCAGATTACCACATATGTTTGCAAACGTCTCAAAGTACCCGTCAACCTTTTAAAAACCGTCTCACATTACCCGTTCTGTCAGTTTTTTTGACGTTCCGTTACGAGCGTTGGGCCCCACTTCGTTTTAACCTTTAATCTCTTCGAATAAGGGTTTCTCAGTTCTAACAAAGGGGGAAATTGGGTGAGAAGGGGAAATTAGAGAAGAGGGCTTAGGATTTGTGAAAATCTGAGGTTGCCTTCGATTTTGGGAGAATTTGGAGAAGAAATCATTGTTTGGCGTTAGACTTTAAGGCTAGAAAGTGCGAAGATGGTGGTGCTTAGAGAATCTGGAGGCTGTCAACCCATATGTAAGTGGACCCATTCTCACTCGATTTTCTTGATTTTGGCATGTGGATTGAACTGCTGTTAGGGTTTTTTTGCATTTTTTTTTGTATACTTTTTGACTCTGTGCTGGTCCTGGTGTGGTCCTTGCGTGTTCCTAGTCTAGTGTGTTGCTGGAGTTTTTTTTTTATTTTTTCATATACTTTTTTACTCTGTGCTGGCCACAATACACCTTATGTGGTCCTTATGTTTTCCTTGTAGTATCCTTGTATGGTCCTTGTTTTGTCTGTTACCTTTGTCCATTTGTTAAGTGAATCTTTCTCTTACACAGATAATGATGCTAATGAGGTTGTCACATTTAAGTTTTTCCATAGAGGTAAACTAGTTAAAAATAGAAAGGACAGTGAATGGTCTTATTTGGGTGGTGAAGTCAGTTAGTTTGATTATTGTGAGGTTGACTATATGTCCATGTTAGAGCTATTTGGAATGGCTAAAGATTTGGGATATGACGATGGGTATGATGTGAGTTTTTATGGTGAAGAGTTTGGAACTGGTATGAAAGGACCCGCCCCGAATTTCTCAAAACCCGAGGCGAACCCTTTGGAATTCCCGACATCACCCCGATGCCAGGCCCACTTACTAAAGACGAGACTTCCTGCCGAAAATTTCGACAGAGTCTCCCCTATAAATTGGACATTTCCCAAAATTACAACCTGCATAAAAACGCATTTAATATCCACAACTGGCAGCATGCACAATATAATTTCATGCAATTCACATAAACGGCCTTCGGCCTTCCAATAATTCTCAACTACTACCAAACATGCTAACAAAACAATTCATGCCTTAACCAAGGCAAACAATAAATTCAAATATAAATTATGTCTAACATTTAGTCTGCGGCTGCACCTAATAACCTTAGGCTGCCTACGTACCCTCCTTGAGGGATCAAGCCTCACGTAGTTTTTCCTTAAAACCTAAGTCCACACATAAGCAATACCTTATTTCATTTATCTGTATTTCACATAATCTCCCCATACGCCGGTACTACCAACGCCACGTATGGGGCCTGTCAACAAGCCGAATAACCTACGCCACATGCGACCATACCATACTATCACAATATCTCCCCATACGCCGGTACAACCAACGCCACGTATGGGGCCTGTCTCAACGCCGGATAACCTACGCCACGCGAGACCTGAACATCATATCACATATCTCCTCATACGCCGGTACAACCAACGCCACGTATGGGGTCTGTTGACAAGCCGGATAACCTACGCCACGTGCGACCTCAACACAATATCACATAATCTCCCCATACGCCGGTACAACCAACGCCACGTATGGGGCCTGTCTCAACGCCGGATAACCTACGCCACGTGCGACCTCAACATCATATCACAATCTCCCTATACGTCGGTACAACCAACGCCACGATGGGGTCTGTCGACACGTCGGATAACCTACGCCACGTGCGACCTCAACATATTATCATATAATCTCCCCATACGCCTGTACAACCAACGCCACGTATGGGACCTGTCCGCACGCCGGATAACCACGTGGGACCTAACTTTCACAGGGTGGTACTTGTAGTGTAACCAAACTACGAGGATGTGCCTAAGGTAGTGCGTATAGCACTTCAAACTGACATCATAGACTCTTTTGTATCCTTATACAACATATATATATTTTACTTCTAATATTGTGTAAACCCCAACAATAGTCTAGCACCCGATAATCCCCCCTGGGAAGGTGAGAATACTCCGGGAGACTCACGGTCAACCAAGGGTCAAACTACCTTAACCCTGGTCAAACGGACCTACGGGGCCCACGACCTCCAAATTCCGATCCAAAAGTTCCTATGGGTTCTATAAGAAATAGGACACTCGTCCTGGAAGTTTGGTCCTAATCGGACGGTCGGATCGCTCACGATCGTACGATCTGACGGTTAAAATAAAATATAAACTTAAATTATTTATTCGGAACATCCGGGGCTCCGATTCACAATCCGTGAATTCCTACACGATCCTAGAAGTACCTAAATTAACATATATTAAATTTGGGACCATCCAACGGTCCCAACCTATCGAACCCGGATAAAGCACAATATGTGATCGTCCGTTCGATAGTCAAACGACGTCCGAATTGAGATCCGCAAAATCCTACGCACTCATGACAACCTAAGGATCTCATTGGGACATAGTGCTACTCCTCTACCCTCGCCCACACCCCGCCACAAGCGCTGGCAGCGTTGGGTGTCCAAAGCGATTACACGTCGCCGGAAAATCTCAAAACTACGGCTCCAAACTCCTACTCTAGGTATAACACCCTATTTGGAGCCACTTTTGTTCTTGGACCTACCCCAAAAACTGACCGGAAGTGGCCGGAATGGCAATCCTAAAATCTGCCGAATTTCAATTCGAAAATCGAATTGACTACGCTAAGAATCGATCCAATCCTACCCAACCATCAGCTAGAGCATGAAAAGTAGGTGAGAAACCATACCTTGCTCGTCGGAATCGGTGGCCGGAGGAGGGAGATCGACGGCGGCGAAGATCGGGCGACACCGTCCGCTTCTTCTCCATTTTCCGGCGAAACCATGGCGGCTGGAGGCAGGAGTCGGCTGGGGCTGAAAGAGGACGACGCCCCGGTCATTTTGGTACTAGCCCCGTCCACAGCCGTGGCCAGTGACCGGAGTTACAAGGAGAGAGAGAGAGAGAGAGGCCGACGGGGAGAGAGAGAGAGAGAGCTCGCGGGAGAGAGAGAGAGAGAGAGAGAGAGAGAGAGAGAGAGAGAGAGAGAGAAATCTGATTTTTATAAAAAAAACCCATTTTGAAATAATTACGATTGTGCTACTGGGTTTCTTTTGACCATATCTCTCTCGTTACAACTCCGATTCGAGCCCACTATGTGTCTACGAACTCATCTCGGTACGACCTATCCAAAAATACTAGCCACTGTCCCAAACTCTCTCTGGTTAAGAATATGACCAAAATGCCCTTATCCCAAGGGTAAATTTGTAATTTCCCTTAAATAATTAAATAATTTAAATAATGAGTTTAATTTGGAGTCGGGGTGTTACATGGTAGACTCATTTAAATAATATCAGATAGTTCACTTTTGAGCTTGTATGAGCACGGTACCTAAAAGCAATAGCAGGGTGATAGTTTTGTACTTGAAAGTAGTGAGCCTGACTTCAAGCCAAGTGGGGAATGATAGGAATGATCAAGAATATTCTTGTTCTGAGGATGATGATAGCAGTGATCCAGATTTTGAAGACAGTGACTATGCACAGAGTGATGAAGAGATTGAATTATTGAAGAAGGATGATAAGTGGTTTGAAGGTTATGTGGATCATAGTTGCATTGACAATGATCCTAATGCAGAGGAAAATGATGAGTCAGACAATGGAGATGAATCACCTACACTTACCTACCCAAATAGTTCTTCAAGTGAAGATGATGAAGTAGGTGAACTAAGAAGGAAGAAGAATAGGATGCCAAAAGGTGAAGATTTCATACTTGAAATTGATATGGCAAACCCAGGTTTCAAAATAGGTTTAAAGTTTGCAACTGCCGAGTTGTTTAGAAAAGCTGTGAGGATATACTCCATTAATTGTGGAAGGGAGTTGATATTTATGAATAATGACCGTAACAAAATAAAAGTAGTATGTGAAGAGGGTTGTCCTTTTGTTTTCCATGCTTCAAGTGTTAGTGGTAGCACTTACCTGCAGGTGAAAACTTTTAATCCTCCACATGTTTGTAGTAAGGGGACTAAAAATATACATGCCACTGCTGGCTGGTTGGTTGAAAGATATTCTGAGTAGTTAAGGCTCAATCCAAATTGGACTGCTTCTTCTTTTGTAGAGCAAGTTCACCTAGACTATGGTTACAGACCATCTAGAGCAATTGTGTACAGAGCAAGAGCCATGGCAGTTGACATTGTATAGGGGTCTTACAGTAAACAATATGAAGTATTGTGGGATTATTGTCATGAGTTAAGAACCAGAAATGTGGGAAGTACAGTTATCATTAAATATGAAATGGAAAGTGATAGGCCACAGTTTCAGAGAATTTACATGTCTTGCAGCCTACAAGAAGGGGTTTTTAGATGGTTGTAGGCATGTGGTTTGCTTGGATGGGTGTCATGTCAAAAGGCCTCACCCTGGGCAAGTGCTTTCTGTAATGGGAGTTGATGCAAACAACGGAATGTTTCCACTTGCCTATGCATATGTAGAGATTGAGAGCAATTCAACGTGGCTGTGGTTTTTAGAATTATTTTGTGGTGATCTGAATATTACGAATAACCATGGTTATGTATTTATGACTGACAAACAAAAATGGTTAATATATGCTGTGGATGCTCTATTCCCTCATACAGAGCATAGACATTGTTTGAAGCATCTATATGGAAACTTCTATTTGGAACATAGAGGTCTTGCCTTGAAACATCAAATGGAAGCAATTGCTAGGGCCACAACAGTGCCATGGTTTCATGCAAAGATGAGAAAGATATTGCAGTTGTCTAAACCTACACATGATTGGCTTGTAGAGAAAGATCCTAGGCATTGGAGTAGTGCATATTTCAAGAGTGATTCCAAGTGTGACATGTTTATGAACAATCTATATGAGGCATTCAACTGTAGCATAATGGATGTCAGAGACAAGCCTGTTTTGACAATGCTAGAAAGAATTCGGTTGTATATAATGTTGTTAATGACCGGAAGAAGGGTTTTCTGTGAGAAATGGCATGGACAAGTTGGGCCAAAAATTAGAAATATATTAGAGAAAAACAAAGGAAAAGCTCAGTGGTGCATTCCTAAGGCTGCTGGACAGAATAAGTTTGAAGTAATGCACCATAGTGGCCGCACCTTTGCTGTTGATTTGAATGCCCACTCTTGTTCATGCCATGCTTGGGATTTGAATGGAATACCATATTTGCATGCTTGTGCTGCAATAAGTTGGTTTCATGGGAATCCAGAGGACTTTTGTGATGCAGTGTACAAGAAAGAGGCTTATTTGAGAGCCTATGAACCAATGATTATGCTTATGACTAGCCAAGATCAGTGGATGAAGATTAATTTACCTCAATTACTCCCTCTGAAATACCACAAGCAGCCTGGTAGGCCTAAGAAGACAAGAAAACAAGTTGTTGATGAGCCTAAACAACCTGCTAATCCATATAAGCTTCCTAGGTATGACATCCCTTTAAAGTGTGGCAATTGTGGTGGAGAAAGGCATAATCGAATTAGTTGTAAGGTATGTGTCATTATAAGCTTATTGCTTTACATTTAAATGTATTTGATTTGGTTTCTGACTTGATGAATTTGGTTATTAGGAACCTAGAAATCCCAACATAAAGTCTACTAGGCAGAGAAAAATTGCCAAGGACAAACTTGCAGTAAGTGCCATAGTTTCAACTATGTTTTCACCAATCAAAATTTTATATCATGGAAACTTCTAATTATTATTTGTTTTAGGTAAGAAGGAGAGATGGTGGAGACCAAAGTAGCGGACAACAGAGTATGCAATTAAGGCAAAGGAAACAAGCAAGCAGTTCCCAAGGGCCTTCTCAATCCCAGGCATCTGAAGTAGCTGATGCTTCTCAATCCCAACCATCTCAAGCAGCTGATGCTTCTCAATCCCAACCATCTCAAGCATCTGAACCTGCCAAACTATCTCGAATATAACAACGTAGGAGGAGGATGAAAGATCAACAGAGGAGCCATTTTGTCAAAGATCCTTTTTTTCATCCTTGAATGTTGTGGAAGACTTTAATAGTCCAGACATGTTGTGGAAGAATTTTTTTCATCCTTGAATGTTTTGGTTTTGGAACCTGTTTTGGTTTTGGTTTTGGAATGTTTTGGTTTGTGCATATGTTCCTAAGGCTGTTATGGTTGGAACCTATTTTGGAATGTTTTGGTTTGTGCATATATTCCTAAGGCTGTTATGGTTGTAACCTATTTTGGAACCCGTTTTGGTTTGTGCTTATATTCCTAAGGCTGTTATGGTTGGAACCTATTTTGGAACCTGTCTTGGTTTGTGCTTATATTTGGTTTATGGGATTATTGATGTCTGTTATGGATAATTGACCATTCAGTATGTCACCATTTGTAACCTCTAAACAAGTTGCCATTCATATCACAGATCAAACTTAACTAGCATTACATTACTTAACTAACTAACATTACATTCATGTCACCATTTGTAACCTCTAAACAAATTACAATGAACAAACTTGACTAGCATTACATTACATTACATTACACTAACATAACTACTGCCAAAGTGCCTTACATCAGATTAGCATTTGTTCTCAAATTAAATTTGCCCACTAAACTATTGCCAAAGTGCCTTACATTACATTAACATAAACATCAAATTACAGTGCCCACTGAACTACTGCCAAAGTGCCTAATTCATCTTCATGGCAAACACTACCAACTAGGAAAGCAACATTGCAGCCCACAATATTTTTGACTTTGCTCGAATCTTTGCATTTTCCTTCTCCACCCTATCAATCTTCCTCAGCAAACCAGGTATCAAAGACTTTGAACGCTCACACATTTCTGCATCAAACCACTGAAAAAACCTACATCCTTTTTCTCCACTTCCCTGTATCAACCAAGAACAATGACTGAAAATTTGGGATTTGGGTGGTAAAATGACTGAAAATTTCATCAATCACTGACAATTTCATCAATCACTGACAATTTCATCAATAAGAACTCTATCAATTTGTGATGCACAAAACAATGACTGAAAATTTGATCTTAAACATGCTTACCTTTGACTTTGGGCAGACTAGAAATCTTCGCCCTGGGTTTGAACTGGTCCAAGAAGTCTGCATCCGTCTAACTTCCCACAATGACACCATTGCCCATGCCTTCCTTCTCCTTGCTTCTCTCCTATTTTCATCAACCCAAATCTTTTACTCCACAATCTCCCAATTTCAAACTCCACCTCAGAGTTTTATAAACCCCTAATTTCTTCTCCAACTTCTCCCAAAATTGAAGGCAACCTCAGATTTTCACAAACCCTAAGCCCTCTTCTCCAATTTCCCCTTCTCACCCAATTTTCCTCTTTGTTAGAATTGAGAAACCCTTATTCGAGGAGGTTAAATGTTAAAATGAAGTTGGGCCCAACGCTCATAACGGAACGTCAAAAAAACTGATGGAACGGGTAACGTGAGACAGTTTTTAAACGGTTGGGGGGTACTTTGAGACGTTTGCAAACACATGTTGTAATTTAAGACAAGTTTGAAAGCACAGGGGGCATGTACATAATTAAGCATATATATATATATTAGTGTTTTCAATGGCATGCCTAAGCGCGTGTCGGAGCGAGGAGGAGGGAAATTGCCTTAGTCATACGGTTGTTTAGCTTGTTGCACGCTTACCATGGCGAGGCGTGGCGAGGCGCAAAGAAGTGCCGTTATCTGCAACCCAAGCACAAGGAAGAAGATGAACTGACTTGAATTTTATTTTTTTTAGGGTTTGTTTCAATCAAACTACGTCGTTTCATCTAGCTGAGTGTTTTTTTTTTTTTTTCAAACTGAGGCTTAAATGCACGTTTCGGTTTTTATTTTTGTAAACAAACATCATCCTTTTAAGCCCCCACTGAACCAAACAAAACTTCCCTCTTTTTTTCTTCTAAATAAATACATTAATGGACCTGTATGTATATTCCTAATGCGATAATCTCCATCAGTTTTAATTATCTCCATAAGTTGAAGCGTCTCTCTCCTTCGGTATGCAATTCTCCTTGTACAAGATTTATATATATTAGTTTTTTTTTCCCAAACAACACAATATCCATAAAACCCACCAAAAATAACACTCAAGTCCCCATATAAATGCCGAAAATCATAGCATTTTATGTTTCATGATGGGGAGTGGGATGCATGAATTGAGTTATTCTTTTGATGTTGAATAAGTATTTTATGTTTTGAGATTGATTATTATGCTTGAATGACATTTAGTACATAGATTTTTTATAGAATATTTTGGGTCAATAAGAATTAGTAGTACAATTTATCTGTATTGTATTATTTATAATTTTTTTATTGAAATAAATTAATGTTCTAAAGGCTTATGCCTATGCTTCAAGGCTTATGCCTTGCATAGCGGACCAAAAACGCCTCGCCTCTACGCCTCGCCTCTACGCCTCGCCTTTTAAAACATTGATATATAATATTAAGAGTATAGCCGCGCGGCTATACTAATTATACTGCTAGGATAAACAGAGTTGGCTTATGTTTTGGTTAACTTAACCACAAAGAAATCCTCCTCAAGTGAAAGTTTTGTGTATAACGGGCGTATAGCATACAACGTCCTCAAAATAATTGGGCACGTATGTGATTAGTACGTTTGAGATGTTGAATGTGAGAGTGACCTCACGGTATGCAATAATTTTTCCCTCCTCCCATAACGTAAGTTTTCCCTTTATCCAACACGATACGGTGTCAATCCGGGTTCTTTAAGTTCACAAGCTTCTTCATAAGCAACTGTTGCACCAAAGCCATTCATTTCATTTCTGTGCAGAGTAGAGATTGGTGTTTGCTAATCATCATGGACAACTTATACATCATTGGTGTTAGGAAATTTTGACAAGAACAAGACAGGCTTGTGGTGAAGCCAAAAGTAGAAGGTAAAACAGTTAAGGAAGATATCTCCATTAATTAGTCAATATTGTAAATTGATATTGTAGTTATTTGCTTTCTTATTTAGTCTCTGATCAAGCCTTGGTCATAGGTGATAGTTTAGGATACTATTGACTGAATCATTGTATAAAGCTGTAAACCTAGTTGTGGAATAATATATCGAAAATTATAATCCCATTCTATGCTTCTCATCATGGTATTAGAGCGATAGATATGTGGGAAAATAAAAAGCAAACACACAAACACCAAAACAACCTAGCAAAACATAGCCATGGTTGATAGCGCAGACATGAAGTCAACCTCCTCAGGCATGACTTCGCGTTCAAGGTGGGAGAGCCCTAATCATCCACTCTATCTCCACTATTCGGACCAGCCTGGTGCAGTACTTGTGCCACAGCCATTGGTGGAAGACAATTATAGTACATGGGTTCAATCCATGACCATGGCCTTAACGGTCAAAAACAAATTAGGGCTTGTTGATGGGACGGTCAAGAAGCCAAATGAAGATGAACATGAAGAATTGCAGCAATGGAATCGATGCAATAACTTGGTTAAGACGTGGCTCTTAGGATCCATGTCAAAAGAAATTTCAGGTAGTGTTATCAACTGCAAGGATGCAAGGCAGATGTGGCTCGATTTGCAAGAAAGGTTTTCTCATGTGAATATCGTTCAATTGTTTCACATAGAAAACGAGATTCATGACTGTGTCCAAGGTAACATGATGGTGAGTTCATATTTTACCAAATTAAAGGGCCTATGGGACGAACGTGACGTGCTGTGCTCCATCCCTGCATGTAGTTGTGATACAAAGAAGGAAATCACTTCTTATGTTGAAACCCAGAAAACAATGAAATTTCTCATGGGGTTAAATGACTCCTATTCCACTGTTCGTAGTAATACCCTTCTTCTTGAGCCTTTACCCACAGTGAACAAGGTCTACTCTCTTGTTCTTCACCATGAGAGACAGGCAGAAATCTCAAGTAGAAAGCATACTCCCTCTTCTGAAGCGGCAGCTTTTGCTGTGAAGAATGATGGCCGAGAAACTGCACCAGAGGATGGTGGTCTTCGCTATGGAAAATGTAACAAGACAAATCACAGCACCCAAAACTGCCGTGCTCATCTCAAGTGCACTTTTTGTGGGTGGAAAGGTCATTCCTTCGAATATTGCTGCAAACGCAAAGCGGCTGCTGAAGCTGAACAAAGCCACTCATCCACTTCCAAGGGTAACCAAGTTGCCGTGCACGACAAAAAGGACGGGATGCCAAACTTTCCTATGCCAACTTTCCTTTTTTTCCCAAGAAGATTGCAAGCAGATGCTCGCAATGTTGAGCACAAATAGATCCTCCTTTACAAATCAAGTTGGTAATTCTTCGAATAATGAAGAACTTTCAGGTAAAGCTTTTTCCTTCATGTATAATGGCATAAAAAATGTTCGGATCTTGGATAGTGGTGCAACGGACCATATTGTTTGCAGCCCTCATTGTCTCACGTTGTGAGGTCTGTTGCAAACCATACCGTAGAACTACCCACTGGTTCCCTTGCCACGGTTACCCACATTGGACAAGTTGTCCTCTCTCCCAACCTTGTGCTTGATAATGCTTTGTGTGTACCATTTTTCAAATTAAATTTGATATCCATTAGCAAGCTCGCATATGATTCCCTTTATATTACCATCTTCCTAAAACAAGTTTGTGTCATACAAGACCTACGCTCGGGGAAGATGATTGGGACTGGAATTGAACGGGAGGGACTATACTATCTCGATCCACCAAAGAAAGGAACATGCAATGCCATTCAAACATCCAACCATCACCTTTGGCATCAACGCCTAGGACATCCATCACAAACTGTTTTCATGTTATTTCCTTGTTTTCAACATAAATCTTGTGATTCTAATAAGTGTGTCATCTGCCCATTAGCCAAACAAACAAGAGCACCATTTTCATTGAGTTCTATATCCACTAAATCATGTTTTGAATTGATACATGTTGATATCTGGGGGAGGTATCATGTCCCTACTATTTCTGGTGCAAAATATTTTCTTACTATCGTTGATGATTACAGTAGGAGCACATGGATTTATTTGATGAAACACAAATTTGACACACAACAGCTCCTTGTACAATTCATCCATTTGGTCGAAACTTAATTCGACACCAAAGTCAAAATGATTCGAAGCGATAATGGTCCCGAATTTAAACTTTCCAGTTTTTATGCCACACAAGGTATCATCCATCAAACTAGCTGCGTTCACACACCACAACAAAATGGTGTTGCTGAACGTAAGCATCGCCATTTACTCAATGTTGCCTGAGCTTTACTCTTTCAAGCCAACATGCTAAAATATTTTTAGGGGGACGCCATCCTTGCTTTAGCCTATCTTATTAATCGCACACCCACACCCCTTCTTCAATGGAAAACACCTTATGAAAAATTGTTCCACAAAGCACCCAATTACTCACACTTACGAGTCTTTGGTTGTTTGTGTTTTGCTTCCACTCATGCATACAAACCTTCAAAATTTGATCCCCGTGCCCGTCGTTGTGTCTTCCTTGGCTACCCATATGGTACAAAGGGCTATCGCTTATTTGACCTCCAACTCAACAAAGTGTTTGTCTCACGGGACGTTATTTTTTTTGAAGACCAATTCCCTTATCACTCAGAAATTTCTGCTGCTCACAACCAATCCTCCAATCCACCCGCCTCCCTGTCGTACTTTGATATGGACTCTTTTCCTGCCACATCTCCTATGTCACACGACCCCCTTGCACCATCCTCTCCAGTTTCCCTCATCGCCTCCCCACCTTCACCTTCCTCATCTTCGGCTCTTACATCCATCCCTGTGTCTTCTTCGTCTCCAAACTCTACAACCCTAAGTCTACCAACCGTTTTGCCAACCGTCCTGCCAACCCCACCCCGACGTGGAAAACACCCTACCAAACCCTCTACTTTTTTGCAGGACTTTCATATCGAGGTCTCTCTCCCGTCCAGGCCTGCTTTCACATCTTCTACGAACGTGGTTCAGTCTTCGTCAGGTACTTCCCATCCCCTCTCCACTTATTTATCTTATGATCGTCTCTCACCCCACCATAAAGCCTATACTGCTAATCTCACCCTCCTCAAAGAACCTACTAGTTTTTCGCAGGCTGTCCGAGATCCAAACTGGTGCGCAGCCATGCAGCATGAAATTGCTGCCTTTCAGGCCAATCATACATGGACCCTCGTGCCTTTGCCGTTGCATAAACGTCCTATTGGCTGTAAATGTGGTTCATTCTTCGTCAAGTACTTCACATCCCCTCTCCACTTATTTATCTTATGATCGTCTCTCACCCCACCATAAAGCCTATACCGCTAATCTCACCCTCCTCAAAGAACCTACTAGTTTTTCGCAGGCTATCCGAGATCCAAACTGGTGTGCTGCCATGCAGCATGAAATTGCTGCCTTTCAGGCCAATCATACATGGACCCTCGTGCCTTTGCCGTTGCATAAACGTCCCATTGGCTGTAAATGGGTTTACAAAATTAAGCTCAAACTTGATGGCACTCTCGAACGGTACAAAGCATGCCTTGTTGCCAAAGGTTACAGTCAAATTGAAGGTGTTAATTACCCTGAAACTTTTGCTCTAGTGGCTAAGTTAACCACAGTTCGCGTGCTCCTTAGCGTGGCTGTTGTGCAAGGTTGGCACCTCCATCAACTGGATGTGAACAATACCTTTTTAAATGGTGATCTCGAAGAGGATGTACATGACCTTGCCCCCTGGTTTCGAACGAAAGGGGGAGACTCGAGTATGCAAATTAAATAAATCTCTCTACGGTTTAAAGCAAGCTTCGAGACAATGTTCATCAAGTTGTCCAATGCTCTCAAGGCTGCTGGATTTCATCAATCATGGTCCGACTATTCATTATTCGTCCGAAGTCGTCATGGTAACTTCATTGCTTTTCTAGTCTATGTTGATGATGTGATACTAGCAGGGAATAATCTGCATGAAATTGAAGAAACCAAGCAATTTCTATCTCAACATTTCAAATTGAAAGACTTGGGGCAACTCAAATCTTTCTTGGGAATAGAAGTTGCACGATCAAAGCGTGGAATTACCCTATGTCAATGAAAATATGCACTAGAAATATTGGATGATGCTGGGTTTCTAGGAGTTAAGCCTTCACCGTTTCCTGTGGATCAAAATTTGTCTCTCACACAAATGGAAGGAAAGGTGTTGAATGATCCTTTATCATATAGACGGCTTGTGGGCAGGTTAATATACTTGACAATAACAAGGCCTGACTTGGCTTATGCTGTTCACATGCTAAGTCAATTCATGGAGAAACCTCGGCAACCACATCTTGAGGCTGCACACAAGGTCCTCAAGTACATTAAACAAGCACCTGGACAAGGAATTTTTCTCCCTTCCACGGGTTCACTGCAATTACAAGCATTTTGTGACGCCGATTGGGCTAGATGTAGAGATACTAGAAGGTCAATAACGGGGTACTGTGTTTTGCTTGGTCAAGCACCTATTTCCTGGAAAACTAAGAAACAAACAACTATATCCCATTCTAGTGCAGAGGCTGAATACCGTTCTATGGCCACCACATGTTGTGAAATCATATGGCTGAAGAATATTCTGAAGGATCTAGGAGTGAAACATCCACAACCGGCCAACCTGTTTTGTGACAATCAAGCAGCATTACACATCGCTTCAAATCCTGTTTTCCATGAACGAACGAAGCACATAGAGATTGATTGTCATCTAGTACGAGAGAAGATTCAAGAAGGAATGATACGCATGGCTTACATAAGGACAACTGATCAACCAATTGATATATTCACCAAGCCGTTGAGTTCAACGCAGTTTGAAGTCTTACTTAGCAAGTTGGGTGTCATTAAAATACACTCCAACTTGAGGGGGAGTGTTAAGGAAGATATCTCCATTAATTAGTCAATATTGTAAATTGATATTGTATTTATTTGCTTCCTTATTTTGTCTCTGATCAAGCCTTGGTTATAGGTGATAGTTTATGATACTATTGACTGAATCATTGATAAAGCTGTAAACCTAGTTGTGGAATAATATATCGAAAATTATAATCCCATTCTATGCTTCTCATCAGCCTTGTCGTGTTGAAGGTCATAAAAAATCAAAACAAATTGATGCAGAGTCGTACGTGATTCCAGAGTGGCCTCTCTGTCTCAGATCAGTATAGCAAAATATAACATGTCATAAATCTCATAATCTAACAGTTATAACTGTTACTTAAGCTCAGCTCATCAAAATAAAAAACAGAACTATAACTGAATTAAATTTTAATTCCATTTGTAACCTACTCGCCTGAGCATTAAATTCTTCAGCTTGGCTCAGACTCATTGCTCTTATATAAACCCTTTACCCTATTCTCTCCAACCATCAACAAAGCCAATCTAGCCAACCCTTTTCTGATATACAGCACAGAAGTCAGAGTTCCAAGTTTGCCAATAACCATGCCTAGAGAAGCTCAACCAATATTTTCACTACTGCTAATGGCAGCATGTGCTCTAACCGTGCTGGCAGATGTGCAACCGCACCAAAACTAGAATTGTATGTGCAACCTCACCAAATCTGTCATTACCTGTACACATAGGGAATATAATCTTCAGATGAGTGAATATGTATTTATTTCCACTAAAAAACTGCAATCTTAAATAGGTTCGAAAAATCGGCCTAGGCGGCGCCTAGGCCCTAGGCAGGAGGACACCGCCGCAATTTCAACATAATCCTTAGGGGTAAGCGCTAGGGAGTTCGGCAGCTCTTGGGTGCCCGCCTAGGCGTCCTAGGCGGCTCTAGGTGGCTCTAGGCGGCTCTAGGTGGCCCTAAGCGGCTCTAGGCAGCCCTAGGCGGCTCTAGGCGGCCTAGAAAGATCTAGGCGGCTCTGGGCGGGCGTTTTGCGGTTGAGGCGTGGACGAAGGGCGGTTGAAGCACGCAGGATCCACTGCTTGTTAGGAAGAAAGACAGAGAGAGAGAGAGAGAGAGAGAGAGAGAGAGAGAGAGAGAGAGAGAGAGAGAGAGAGAGACAGAGAGAGAGAGAGAGAGAGAGAGAGAGAGACAGAGAGAGAGAGACAGAGAGACAGAGACAGAGACAGAGACAGAGACAGAGACAGAAAGGAAAGAGAAGGCGACGCCGGGAAGAAGAAGATATCTGACCTAATTTTTAATATAACTAACGTGTTGGGTTTTGTAAAATGGCCTCAAACATTGTATTAAAATCGGCCTATTTTTTTTGTGTCAATCAGAAGCTTCAAACTCACGCTAGCGCTGTTGGGGGCAGCCATTGAGGGGATATTAAGGACAGAGAAGAAGGAGCATGCTTAAAGCCTTCAAAGACCTACTTTAGAAGCTTCATAAAAGAAGTATCCTAAATTCAAAATTATTCAAAAATGGCAATGGTGAATGGATCAAGAAGGTGGAGGGTCACCTTGGAGACTCTGCATCATCAGTCGACCACAAAGCAACTCTACATATACAAATCTGTCATTACCTAGACATAGGTAATATAATCTACGGATTAGTGAATAAATATGTATTGATTTCCTCTAGTTGGCATTCATTAACTAAACCAACAGCCAGATTTACAATTCGTTTTAATTTGTATTTGCTTTTTCATATTAGTTGTAATTTATCTTCAGACTTCACTAGTTCAGAGGCCAAAGACAGTGAAAAAGTCAACTAACAAGTCTATGCTCCCTTCAGCAAACAGAATTTTGTGGCTTTTTTACATGGACTAGGAGTTTCACCTTATTTTTGGTGATTGCCATTGATGACGTCAAGAAGACTGATCCATAATTACATGGATGAGTTTATTCTTTGGAATGGATGATGAACTTCATAGATCAAGTAAGAGGAGAGAAATTTGATAGGTAAAGAGAGAGAATATATAATAGATCACTAGAACATGTAATTTTGTCACACGTTCGCATGAGTATGGATTAATCTGGTGTGAAAAATAGGACGAGCTGTAATGCATTAGCACTGACAAGACATTCTTATGAAGCCATTAGCCCCTCAATCGTGTAGGAAAGGGACTTTGCCCAGTCAGCTTTGAGAAGCAGTGTTTGCATCACATTGTACCCAGGATCAAGTTTCCGCTGCCATCCCTGCAAAACATATTTGTAAAGGATATATGTTTTCCTGGGACAATTAAATTAAGCTCTGCAGACCCGTGGGTTTACGTATAGGCGCCTATATAAGAGTGTGGAGATGATCCTAAATCACTCTCTCATCCAACTAAGACTTAGGCTGACCATTTTGAAAGCTTTTGGATCTGGGCACTTGTGTTGCTTAGATAGTTTGAGTGTGCACTCAGCAAAAGTACGCCCATCACGAAGAAGAGCAACAGCCTTGGAAAATTCCACTAAATTTACTCTTATCACTTTTATAGAGTTCAGCAGTCATGCCTAAATCAAGGAAAATGACATGAGACTTTGATTTGAAGAGTCGCTTCCGAGAAGACTTGCTCTGAGCCACCTGGACAGGGATATTTCCAGGATGCATGTCTGCATGAATAAAGTTGTCCACCTGAAAGAAAAAATTCTGATAACTTAGAACATACTGAAAAGTAGCAAAATACAAAATTATTTTATTACTTATTTTATGTTGAATTTATTTTTCCATATTTTTGTGTGGTTTGTGATGAATTCTTTTTTTATTTTTGAGCATGTGACTTGCATGAGAATGACCCACCTGTCTCCTAGGGCCCGCTTCTCCACGTGTCAAAAACAGTATAGCCAGGTTGCTGTACAATTTTTTATATAATAAAAAACGTAGTATAGCCGAGCGGCTATACGCTTTAAGTATATTATATTTAATAGGAGTGTAGCCACACGGCTATACGATTTATTTAAAAATTAAAAAAAATGTGCCTCCTAGTTGCATTAGTTTATACTTTACAGATATGCTTTATATATAGATTAATTTGCTAATTTAGACATCTCCGAAGCAGATATTGAAGAGATAAATTTCATGGTAAATCAATTTGAAAGTTCAATTTTTCTTTTTCTTTTTGTGTGGGAATTTTTCCCTTTGGACAACCTCATTCTCTGAAGTACTACTAAATTCTATTACTGCATACATTATTTGTTGTAGAGAATTGTATGCTGAGTTGGAGTGTTCTTGATAATTGCTTCACATTTCAAACAACATTTTTTAAGACGTTACCGTTGTGCATTTTATAATGTATCCGTGATTCATGTCCTTTTTTTTAGGCTGTTTCATTTGCATGGACTATTTCAATTCTCATACACTTCCAAACATATTAATATATATTCCATTTTCAGAAATTTCATTAAGTCATTCTCATGCAAACCACGTGCTCCAAAATACAAAAAGAATTCATCACAAACTATTTCTTCCAGAGTTTACAAACTTTAGCTATCAATGATTGGCATAAAGTTAGCCAAAAACAAAAGTTCTATGCAGTTTAAATTAGCCACAAAAAAGTCTCGAGGTCTATGCCGGTGACCCTAATCATATATAATACCATAGAAATTCTGCTCACTCACCACGCACTTCATCAAGGGATTAGTACCTAATAAAAAATACAATTCAAAGGGAAGACAGTGACGTTTGATCTAAAACAAAGAGAGAAACAAAATTGGCAACGAATTTTGATCAAAATAATTGCAGACACACGACAATGACAACGAAACTGAAAACACAGAGAATCGGGGTTTCCATTGGATCTTTCTTCTTTGTCGCGCTCACTTGGAGTAGAACCCATAATTCGGAGCACTACGATCCAACAGTTTCACACCAACTAGAAGCACAATACAGCCCAATTGCCTACTCCATGACAAGCTCGTTCATGGCCGGCCCCATATCAAAAATTCTCTTCCACTTTTGCCCTTTTTAGCAACTCCAAAATCAATCTTTTAATGGGCCTTCTTTTCCTTCTGATGCAACGTGTAATGACGTGATTCGTTGGCTTTCCATTTCCCATATGTTTTGGTCCCGCTTTTTAATAACTTACCCGATTAAATTGCTCGACAGTTTACACACGCAAATCGCAGCAAAGTGGGAACTTTTCAGAAAACAAAAATGGCGAAAGCGATTCGGTTCTTTGAGTTGAACACTGGGGCCAAGATCCCGTCCCTCGGTTTGGGCACGTGGCAGGCTGAGCCCGGCGTCGTTGCCGCCGCCGTCACCACCGCCATTAAGGTCTCTCTTGTTTCTTATCTTAATTGGAAATGCAATTACAAAAATGTCAAGTTTGATATCGATAAGTCGTTCAACTGTTCATCTGTGCCAAATGCAGGTCGGGTACCGGCATATTGATTGTGCTCAAGCGTATGGCAATGAAAAGGAGGTATTCAATTTCCTGGATTTGAATTCTATTATATTTTATGAATTATGTGTCACAATGTAACAGTGACCAATTTGCTGTATTTTATAGATTGGGTTTGCTCTGAAGAAGCTTTATGATGATGGTGTGGTGAAGCGTGAGGACCTATGGATCACTTCAAAACTCTGGTTTGTTTCAGTATAACTCTCTTGATTCTTTTCTGTATCTAATTGAAAATTTGAAAAGGTTGAATTTGAAATTACCTTTATGTGCACTGTGCAGGTGCAATAATCATGAACCAGAAGATGTGCCAAAAGCACTAGATAGTACCCTGCAAGACTTACAACTCGACTATCTCGATCTCTATCTAGTACGTAAACCAAACCACACTCAATTACTGTTTGTTTGTTAATATCTAATCTTTTGTTTCTACGAATTTAGACCACACATTCAAATAAGAATTTAACCGATCAATTGTTCATTTTGACAACTTAACATGTCGAACTTTATGAGAAAATAACATATTCTTAAGCAAAACCGTAATGATATGTCGCAAAAAAAATAATGAAGTCACTTTTTCAGATTGATGCTTTAGTTTTCATAATGTGACTTTGTACTTTGGACTCTGTTTATATCTGGAAATAAGAAACGGCAACCTTGCAAGCAAGTCTCCCTAGCTTTATGAAGTTATACAAATCATTGTTTATTTGCCGCTGAATATTTGTAAATTTTGTGTAGATCCACTGGCCTGTCAAGATGAAGAAGGGTTCAACTGGCTTTAAGACTGAAAACCTTGCCCGACCTGACATAGCCAGTACTTGGAAAGCAATGGAGGCACTTTATGATTCTCGCAAGGCCAGGGCCATAGGGGTTAGCAATTTTTCTACAAAGAAGCTTGGAGACCTATTAACAGTGGCACGAGTGCCTCCGGCTGTTAATCAAGTGGAATTGCACCCTCAATGGCAGCAGCCAAAGCTAAAAGAATTCTGCAAATCCAAGGGAGTTCACTTAACCGTGAGTATATATGAAGTAAAACATTATTCTTCTGATTTACCAAAAGCACCAACTGCAGATTACTGGTATAATATTGGAATGTGTTTCTTGTTTCAGGGGTATTCACCATTGGGATCCCCAGGCACAAGCAGCATTAAGGGTGATGTGCTTAAGAATCCGATTCTTACATCGGTGGCAGAGAAGCTGGGCAAGACTCCTGCACAAGTGGCTATCCGGTGGGGGCTCCAGTCAGGTCACAGTGTACTGCCTAAGAGCACAAAGGAGGCAAGGATCAAGGAGAACTTCGATGTTTTTGATTGGTCTATACCTGAAGATTTGTTTGCAAAGTTTGCTGAAGCAAAGCAGGCTAGTAACATTTTTTTCTTCTTATTTTTTCTATGTTATATATGTCTTTCTGTTCCTGAATTCCGTTCATCTGTTGTCTTGTGGTGATTTGACTTTGCTAAAGAATTCTGTTTTTCTTTACAGGAGAGGCTGCTTAAAGGTACCGGATTCGTCCACGAGACTTCCGAAGGTTACAAGACCATCGAGGAACTTTGGGACGGCGAATTGTGAGCATAACCTGGATGAGCTGATGTTAGAAACATTTGGCTTTTCTATATGCCTTTCTTTAGCTTGTATGTTTGGTTGTAGCTTGATTTTCATTAGCTTCATGACAAATGGTGGATTCAGAAGTTGTGGCACTTCTGTTGAGCTTTGTTTTTTTTTTTTTTTTTACTTTTAAAGATACATTCAGCTTTAATGACATATAAAATCCTGTGCTGCTTCAGCGTATTGGACTTTGTCATGAAATTATGAATCTTGATGGAGATTTTTCTTTGTTCGTCCGGTTAATCTGCCTTTTGCTTTGATGCACTTACTAGACCAGAGTTAAGTGTACATCTATTCAAATCGCAAATTTCATTTGATAAATTTCAAAAGTACAGTCAACACGCATCCACACATAATAGCGAACAAATGTCCCAAACCAACAAAGATGACCATGTTATAAAATGAACTGGTATATGTGCGAATATTGAGCTGCACGTAAAGTAGATGAGACACAGTATTTAACGAGGTTCGGCTATGCCTACATCCCCGGAGAGCAGCAGCAGTAACTTTTCCACTATGTAAAATAATAGGGCTACAACTTTGTGTTTACAATATGTATGGCTCACTCAATTTTCTCTCTTGAAGAATTTCTCTCTTGCTCTCTTTCCTCTCAACTCACTCACCCTCATTCTTCCTTCTCTTCCTCTTCTATATATGTGAACTTCTCTTGATGGAGGTATCTATTTATAGGCCTAAGACATTGGTTGTTCACCTTACAATATAATTGGTAGACAACATCATTAATATTCTTCAATCAACAACATCATTAATATTCTTCAATCAATTGGGTAGTGGTTTGGTTTGGTGGGTGTGTGGTTAGGTTTAGTGGATGTTAGTTGGCTATGTAGGCTTCACCTATTCTTCTTTACTTATTCTTCTTTACAACAGACCAAAATCTACTTATAAATTTCAGAAGGAGAATTTTTGGAGCATCATTGAAAAAAATATAAAGTACTTATTATTCAGTAACCCAAAATAATAATAAAAAAAGCAAGAGGGAACGCACGTGTGCTTCTTCTTCCTCCTGTATGAAGTTATATTTTCTTTCTATCATTATAAAAATAATTTGCTAAGGAAAGAAGAGAAAGTGTGTCTGCGTTTGAGAAAAGCAGCTGAATTTCTGTCTTGAGAAAGAAAGCCCGGATTGGAAACTATCTCCACCCGCGATTTATTTAAGCCAAACGATCCCACTTTCGCCTTTCGTGCTCAACTGAAAAGCAGCTCAGGTCAGCTTGCACAAGTAGCAATTCCAAAATCGCAGCAAGCAGAGCCAGAGTGAGAGAAAAATGGCGAACGCATTTCAGTTTTTTGAGCTGAACACCGGCGCCAAGATGCCTTCCGTTGGGTTAGGCACATATCGCGCCGATACTCATCTCATCGGCGATGTCCTCTCCGCTGCCATTAAGGTTACTGTTTTCTCAGTTTTGATCCATCATTTTAATTATTAATTATATGTAAAATTATGCGGACTTAATAGTTTTTTTGTAGGTAGTTTAAGCCTGGTAGCTTAATTTGAGTCGTTCCCGTGTTGTCTGTTTTTTTGTGTGCAGGTTGGATATCGCCAAATCGATTGTGCTCAAATGTATGGCAATGAGAAGGAGGTAAGATAAGAATTCAACAATATGTAATTTTTTTTTGTTTGGGAGGTGGGGGTTGGTTTCCGATGAAAATTACTTATTGAAAATTTATGCGCTAATTTCTGCTGGAAACTGTTGTTTTGAGACATGAGATCAGTTTCTGGTTTATGTATGTAGATTGGTTTTGCTCTGAAGAAGCTGTTTAGCGATGGGGCTGTGAAGCGTGAGGACTTATGGATCACCTCCAAACTCTGGTTTGTTTGAAACTCTGCTTAAGTTTTGTAGTCTTCAATTTATCACCTCAAAATTCCAACTTTACCATCAAATGCCAAGTTGAAATCAGAATTTTCTGCAGGTGTACTGATCATGAACCAGATGATGTGCCAAAGGCATTTGATAAAACTTTGGAGGAATTGCAGCTTGACTATCTGGATCTCTATCTTGTAAGTGCACAAGTTTAAGATTTACCCTTATAGTAAATGTACCTTGAAGATGTCACCTAGAAATGTATGTTTTATTGGAGGTAAAATGAAATTAATTAATCACATGCCTTGGACTGACTAATCAAAACAAATTTTTGAAGAGACATCAACTTTTGGAGTCTCACTAGCACATTTATTTTGTTCTGATGTATGCATAAAGTAATATTGCAATTGCTTATTTGCTATTGAATGTCATAAAAATCTTGGTAGATCCACTGGCCAGTGAGCATGAAAAAGGGGTCAGTTGGCTCTGATCCTCAAAACCTTACCCAACCTAATATACCCAGTACATGGAAAGCAATGGAGGCACTCTTTGACTCTGGCAAGGCCAGGGCTATTGGAGTTAGCAACTTCTCTTCAAAGAAGCTTGGAGATCTGTTAGAGGTGGCACGAATACCTCCAGCTGTTAATCAAGTGGAATTGCACCCTCACTGGCAGCAACCGAAGCTGCACACTTTCTGTAAATCTAAGGGAGTTCAGTTATCTGTGAGTATGCGGAGACAAAGTCTTTTATTGTTACACATGACTTCTGTGAATAATTTGGGAACAGAATAGGCTAGATTTTCATTTTTGTGGTTCCTGAACCTCAGCATTGGCTAATTAGTGATGTATTTTTGTGATGAATAATCTTATTCCAGGGCTATTGTCCATTGGCAAGGAATAAGGTCCTTAAGAATTTAATTGTGAACTTGGTGGCAGAAAAACTGGGCAAGACTCCTGCCCAAGTGACTCTTCGATGGGGGTTACAAATGGGTCACAGTGTAGTGCCTAAAAGCACGAATCAGGCAAGGATACAGGAAAACTTTGATCTTTTTGATTGGTGTATACCCGACGACTTGTTTGCCAAATTCTCTGAAATTAAGCAGGCAAGTGCCTTTTCCTTTTCTCCCCCCTTCTTTTCATTCTTTCTTTGTTCTAGTTTCGGTGCGTGCTTGTCAAGAGGGCTTTAGTTTCTTTTGACGGTTGATTTTAACTTTCTTTGTAATTGATGATGCAGGTGAAGCTTGTTCCAGGAACTGGTTTTGTACATGCGACTTTGGGTGCGTACAGGACCCTTGAAGAACTGTGGGATGGCGAGTTGTGAGCAGAACCTAGGTCCTGTTTCAATGGTTTATAACTTTATACCTAATGTGCAAGTGCAACCGCACCAAAACTAGAATTGTATGAAAGATTGATTCTGCCATTAAAATCTAAGTGATGAGTATATAGTGATGTGAGAGGTGGAATTGTTGCATGTTCAATCTCCTTCACCTGCTTGTATTCATTCTTGTTTTTAGATCAAGATATAAGACAATCAATTTCTGATGCTTTCCTCCTTATTTCAAAAGCAATCGGTAAAAAGGAGAAAAAATAACGCCGAGTCTAGCCGCGTGGCTATACTCATTTAATATAAATCTACACAAACCAGGCCAAATTGTTTGAGTTCAATTCTAAAATATACGCAGTAGCTGCATTTGATATGTTGTGAAATTAAAGTTAAAATGCAATCGTAGAGAAACGGCTGCACTCAGATGGCCCTTTGTGTCAATCAGGAGGATAGGCTTCGACAATTCATCAGTTTCTTCAGATATTTTGAATCAGTATATGTAGATGAGCTTGATTTCTTCAACCTGGATCAACGATAAAGCTGAATGATTGTTTGCCAACCCGACGACTTGTTTGCCAAATTCTCTGAAATTAAGCAGGCAAGTGCCTTTTCCTTTTCTCCCCCCTTCTTTTCATTCTTTCTTTGTTCTAGTTTCGGTGCATGCTTGTCAAGAGGGCTTTAGTTTCTTTTGGACGGTTGAATTTAACTTTCTTTGTAATTGAAGCTTGTTCCAGGAACTGGTTTTGTACATGAGACTTCGGGTGCGTACAGGACCCTTGAAGAACTGTGGGATGGCGAGTTGTGAGCAGAACCTAGGTCATGTTTCAATGGTTTATAACTTTATTTGTTATGGATCAACGATAAAGCTGAATGATTGTTGCGATGGTGGATGAGTTTTCTTGAGATATAATGAATGAAACCAATAGAATCAATGGACCAAAGTTTACATGATCCAAAGTAATAGAACAGAAATCCCAATCCACAAACCAAAATGAAACCCCAAAAGCTCAATGTCGTTAGAGGACCAAAAGTTGAAAAGTTTGTGCTGTTTCTTTCAAAGGAAGACATTGGTAAGAGCGGTATTTGACTCCGATGATGCCTTCACCAACTTCAAACCCTACAAGAGAGAGAAATACACACGCAAGACATTTAGCCCTCTAAATAGATCAACAAGCCACTGATAAGAGTTAGAGAAATATACAGGACATGAAACCTCCTTACCTTGAAGTGCATCAATCCCCTTCACATTGAACTTTTGAAGTACTGCAACACTTGATTCGGTGGTCATTGGCTTCACTTCCAAATTATCCATTATCATGTAAACAACACCACCCTTGACATAGCCTGCCTTAATATTGCTGGAGTAGGAGCAGATGGAGAAACATAAGACACCGGGGTGGAAATGTTACATGATCTGCACTGTGGACAAGGGATTCCATAGCTCTCAGAAACTCGGTTACTGCACCTCACAAATGTAGAACAATTTAGAAACATTCTAGTCATTGTTGGTCGGCAATGGCAGTTAAAGGATATTGGCCGCAGAAATTTTTGTTTTGGGTTTGAGAAGGGTGTCCTTAAGACTGAGTGGCAAGTAGGAGTTGACACTAGGCTTTCGGCACTCCGGTAAAGGTTGCCTAAGCAACCAACCATACCATCAGTTGAGAGGAGCCTAGTAACAGTTGCAACATGCAAAGACAGAAAACTGAAAAGGAAATCAGCAACTTCCTTGCTTGCTTCAGCAAACATAACTTTGTGGGTTTTTGGGTCAATCAGAAGGTTCAAACTCACGCTAGCGCTGTTGGTGGTAGCCATTGAGGGGATATTAAGGACAGACCTTCACCAAAACAGTATCCTAATGAATTCAAAAATGGCAATGGTGAACGGATCAAGAAGGTGGAGGGTCACCTTGGACTCTGCATCATCAGTCGACCACAGAGCAACTCTATATATACAAATCTGTCATTACCTATACACATAGGGAATATAATCTACAGATGAGTGAATATGTATTTATTTCCACTAAAAAACTGCAATCTTAAATAGGTTCGAAAAATCGGCCTAGGCGGCGCCTAGGCGCTAGGCAGGAGGACACCGCAGCAATTTCACCCTAATCGTTAAGGGTAGGAGCCAGGGAGTTCGGCGGCGTCTGGACCCCCGCCTAGGCGGCTCTAGGCGGCCCTAGGAAGCTCTAGGCGGCCAAGGCGGCTCTGGGCCGTTGAGGCGTGGACGAAGGGCGGTTGAAGCGCTCAAGATCCGCTGCTTGTTAGGAAGAAAGAGAGAGAGAGAGAGAGAGAGAGAGAGAGAGAGAGAGAGAGAGGAAGGAGAAGGCGACGCTGGGAAGAAGAAGATATCTGACCTAATTTTTAGTATAACTAACGGGTTGGGTTTTGTAAAATGGCCTTAAACATTGTATTAAAATGGGCCTTTATTTTCTTTTTTGTCAACCAGAAGCTTCAAACTCACGCTAGCGCTATTGATGGTAGACATTGAGGGGATATTAAGGACAGAGAAGGAGGAGCATGTGCTTAAGCCTTCAAAGACCTACTTTATAAGCTTCATAAAAGAAGTATCCTAAATTCAAAATTATTCAAAAATGGCAATGGTGAATGGATCAAGAAGGTGGAGGGTCACCTTGGAGACTCTGCATCATCAGTCGACCACAAAGCAACTCTACATATACAAATCTGTCATTACCTGTACATAGGTAATATAATCTACGGATGAGTGAATAAATATGTATTTATTTCCTCTAGTTGGCATTCATTAACTAAACCAACAGCCAGATTTACAATTCGTTTTGATTTGTATTTGCTTTTTCATATTAGTTGTATTGTATCTTCAGACTTCACTAGTTTAGAGGCCAAGGACAACGAAAAAGTCAACTAATAACAGGTCTATGCTCCCCTCAGCAAACAGAATTTTGTGGCTTTTTTACATGGACTAGGAGTTTCACCTTATTTTTGGTGATTGCCATTGATGACGTCAAGAAGACTGATCCATAATTACATGGATGAGTTTATTCTTTGGAATGGATGATGAACTTCATAGGTCAAGTAAGAGGAGAGAAATTTGATAGGTAAAGAGAGAGAAGATAATAGATCACTAGAACATGTAATTTTGTCACACGTTCGCATAAGTATGGATTAATCTGGTGTGAAAAATAGGAAGAGCTGTAATGCAAGGCATCAAAAAGCTTTTATAAGCTTGCAAACTGCCACTTCAGAAACAAAACTACATTTGATGTGTTTAGAAATTGAAGTAAGAATTTGTGTGACATGACAAGGGTTTGAGTTGCAAGATGTCGGTGTTAGTTAACCATAGGTTTCATGCAAATGCGTTAACCGCCAACATGCAAAGACAGAAGAGTGAAAAGAAAATCAACAACCTATTTGCTTGCTTGTAACTCCTTGTGCAAAGAGGACAGGAAGGACGACATGCGTATAATGTCTAAAAAGCCTTAGAAAGACCTGTGTATAAGCTAAGCAAAGCCTTAGAAACCATCAACTGCAATTCAAACTGAATCAATGGTACTAAAGCCTAAGATCCTAGGGCTACTGCCGCCATGGAACCCGAGTGACATAGCAAAGTGTTGGTCAGCACTTTAGAACGTTCCTGGGAAATTTATACCTCAATATCTACTGGTAAATTTGTTGTAGGCCCTGCTTGTTGCAAGGTCTTCCAAAAATAGAATATTTTAGCAGTATAGCCAGCGGCTATACTCCAAAAATATAATATCGTACAAGTATAGCCTGCGCGGCTATACTAAACATAGAATATCTTAAAAGTGTAGCCGCGCCACTATTCTCCAAAAAAGAATACCTTAGCGGGTATACTCGTATAGCCACGCGGCGCTACCCCAAAAATATAATATCGTACAAGTATAGACGCGCAGCTATACTCTAAAAATAGAATATCTTAAAAGTATAGCCGCACGACTATTCTCCAAAAGAGAATAGCTTAAAAGTATAGCCACGCGGTGATACTTGATAAATATAATAGCTTAAACGTATAGCCGCACAGCCCTACCCCAAAAATTATAATATCATACAAGTATAGACGCGCGGCTATACCCCAAAAATTGAATACCTTAAAAGTATAGCCGCACGGCGATACCCTTCAAGTGGCATAATATGGATTTCTCTTTTTTAATTACTTTAATTAGTAGTTAAGTTTTAGTTATTATTTACTCAGTGAATTATTAGTATTTAAATATTTTATTAAAGAGAAAAATAGAAAATTTTAATTACTATTTATTAAATAACATAATTCATGAAGTTAATTAAAATATTTAATACTAATTATTTACTTAAGTAATAATAATTAAAATATAATTACTAATTTAACTAATTAAATAAGGTAAATATATTATTTAATTACAAAAAATAACATTGAAAAAAATTAATTAACCTAAACGTACTAAGTTTATATTTATTTTAAACGAAAAAACCTCTCCCGACAAAACGTCGTTTGCACGTGTCTATCCCATTGAAATTTGCTGTATTAGACATCTCCCGACGAAATTGCGTCAGCAGATGTAATATTCGTCGGGAGAGGTCCAATCCGACAAATTAAACCGGCATAGACTTGTGCCGACAAACGTTAGTCGGTAGAGGTGTTTTTGTGTTTTTGTTTTAATTTTAAAAATATAAACTAAAATCAGTTTCTTTACTTTTGTTTTTTTGACAACTTCTTTAATTTAATACATGTAATTAAGTAATATCTTAGCCTTTATGTTTGTGATGACTTAGATTTTTTTTCTCTTTTTCTAGAAATGAATTTCATTTATAGAAGCGAAATAGCGTACATAGAACAACACGATATAGTGGCCTTGTTAAAACCTTCCTAGGAAACAAACCCCAGGGTAGGAAAGAGAGTCCGATACACTCACATTAGACCAGTACAAAAGCAAATCAAAACAACACTGACACAAAGACCTTCGACGAAAACACTTCAACACAACTCAACTGTCAAAAGAGTCCTGCTATGAAATCATATTCCTTTGTACAGCCACAATATAGTAAGAGTATCTTACAGAGAACACACCAAAGCTCCAGAAAGAAAGAGAGAACCCACAAAGCACACCAGCTCTATCCACCTCCAATAACGAATGGCGTTGGAAATAGAGAAGTATGCATGAAGCAACACAAGAGAAGAGACCAAGTAGAACGAACATGCCAGGAAAAAAAGAAACAAAAAAGTCCTCAAAGACACCCCATATCATCCTAACACTGATAAGGAAACATCCTATGAATCCATAATCCTTAAGACAGGCAAAGAGTCAAAGATGTGCTGAGAGGATAACTGAGAAAACACCATGCAATAATAACAAAACTAGCATCAGCCACGAATGCACCAATTACACATTAAGGAAGGCTCCCAGAGACCCCCCTGCAATAAAAAAAATATGGATATGTTTAAACTAGCAAATTAATATCTATAAAGTACAAGCTAATGCAACTTGGAGGGTCCTTCTTTCTTTTATTTATTTATTAAATACTATATTTACATAGTATAGCCGTGCGGCTGTACTATATTTTTCTTTTTGAAAAATAGTCTAGCCGGGCGGCTATACTTTTTGGGGACACGTGGCGCCTAATCGCTGGAGGCTCCTTTTTTTTAAGACCAAAAAATAGTACAGCCGCACGGCTATACGCGGTGTTTTTTAAAAAGTCGACACGTGGCGCCTTTTTATATTAAAAATAGTATAGCCGCGCGGCTATACTCAGTTTTTTTTTTTTTTTTTTTTCAATTTTTCAATTTTTTTTTAATGAAAAGGTAGGCTACACCCTTTAAGTAGCATGGTATGTATTTCACTTTTTTAATTACTTTGATTAGTAAAGGAGAAAAAGAAGAAGAGAAAATTGAATTACTATTCATTAAGTAATATAATTCATGAAGTTAATTAAAATATTTAATCATAATCAGTCATTAAATAAATAATAATTAAAATATAATTGCTAATTCAGCTAATTAAATCTCCAAATATATTATGTAGTTACTAAAAATAAAATTTTTAAAAATTAATTAACCTAACATCCTAAGTTTATACTTATTTTTTAAAATTAAGACCTTTCCCGACGAAATTTCGTCGGCAAAGATATTTTCGTCGGGGCAAACCTAATCCGGCAAATTTTGTCGGCATAGATCTTTGCCGACGAAATTTCGTCGGGAGAAGTGTTCATGTGTTTTTTTTTTTTTTTGAAAAGTATAAAGTTTAAAAATATGGATATGTTTAAACTAGCAAATTAATATCTATAAAGTACAAGCTAATGCAACTTGGAGGGTCCTTCTTTCTTTTATTTATTTATTAAATACTATATTTACATAGTATAGCCGTGCGGCTGTACTATATTTTTCTTTTTGAAAAATAGTCTAGCCGGGCGGCTATACTTTTTGGGGACACGTGGCGCCTAATCGCTGGAGGCTCCTTTTTTTTAAGACCAAAAAATAGTACAGCCGCACGGCTATACGCGGTGTTTTTTAAAAAGTCGACACGTGGCGCCTTTTTATATTAAAAATAGTATAGCCGCGCGGCTATACTCAGTTTTTTTTTTTTTTTTTTTTCAATTTTTCAATTTTTTTTTAATGAAAAGGTAGGCTACACCCTTTAAGTAGCATGGTATGTATTTCACTTTTTTAATTACTTTGATTAGTAAAGGAGAAAAAGAAGAAGAGAAAATTGAATTACTATTCATTAAGTAATATAATTCATGAAGTTAATTAAAATATTTAATCATAATCAGTCATTAAATAAATAATAATTAAAATATAATTGCTAATTCAGCTAATTAAATCTCCAAATATATTATGTAGTTACTAAAAATAAAATTTTTAAAAATTAATTAACCTAACATCCTAAGTTTATACTTATTTTTTAAAATTAAGACCTTTCCCGACGAAATTTCGTCGGCAAAGATATTTTCGTCGGGGCAAACCTAATCCGGCAAATTTTGTCGGCATAGATCTTTGCCGACGAAATTTCGTCGGGAGAAGTGTTCATGTGTTTTTTTTTTTTTTTGAAAAGTATAAAGTTTAAAAATATGGATATGTTTAAACTAGCAAATTAATATCTATAAAGTACAAGCTAATGCAACTTGGAGGGTCCTTCTTTCTTTTATTTATTTATTAAATACTATATTTACATAGTATAGCCGTGCGGCTGTACTATATTTTTCTTTTTGAAAAATAGTCTAGCCGGGCGGCTATACTTTTTGGGGACACGTGGCGCCTAATCGCTGGAGGCTCCTTTTTTTTAAGACCAAAAAATAGTACAGCCGCACGGCTATACGCGGTGTTTTTTAAAAAGTCGACACGTGGCGCCTTTTTATATTAAAAATAGTATAGCCGCGCGGCTATACTCAGTTTTTTTTTTTTTTTTTTTTCAATTTTTTTTTAATGAAAAGGTAGGCTACACCCTTTAAGTAGCATGGTATGTATTTCACTTTTTTAATTACTTTGATTAGTAAAGGAGAAAAAGAAGAAGAGAAAATTGAATTACTATTCATTAAGTAATATAATTCATGAAGTTAATTAAAATATTTAATCATAATCAGTCATTAAATAAATAATAATTAAAATATAATTGCTAATTCAGCTAATTAAATCTCCAAATATATTATGTAGTTACTAAAAATAAAATTTTTAAAAATTAATTAACCTAACATCCTAAGTTTATACTTATTTTTTAAAATTAAGACCTTTCCCGACGACATTTCGTCGGCAAAGATAGTTTCGTCGGGGCAAACCTAATCCGGCAAATTTTGTCGGCATAGATCTTTGCCGACGAAATTTCGTCGGGAGAAGTGTTCATGTGTTTTTTTTTTTTTTTGAAAAGTATAAAGTTTAAAAATATGGATATGTTTAAACTAGCAAATTAATATCTATAAAGTACAAGCTAATGCAACTTGGAGGGTCCTTCTTTCTTTTATTTATTTATTAAATACTATATTTACATAGTATAGCCGTGCGGCTGTACTATATTTTTCTTTTTGAAAAATAGTCTAGCCGGGCGGCTATACTTTTTGGGGACACGTGGCGCCTAATCGCTGGAGGCTCCTTTTTTTTAAGACCAAAAAATAGTACAGCCGCACGGCTATACGCGGTGTTTTTTAAAAAGTCGACACGTGGCGCCTTTTTATATTAAAAATAGTATAGCCGCGCGGCTATACTCAGTTTTTTTTTTTCTTTTAATTTTTTAATTTTTTTTTTAATGAAAAGGTAGGCTACACCCTTTAAGTAGCATGGTATGTATTTCACTTTTTTAATTACTTTGATTAGTAAAGGAGAAAAAGAAGAAGAGAAAATTGAATTACTATTCATTAAGTAATATAATTCATGAAGTTAATTAAAATATTTAATCATAATCAGTCATTAAATAAATAATAATTAAAATATAATTGCTAATTCAGCTAATTAAATCTCCAAATATATTATGTAGTTACTAAAAATAAAATTTTTAAAAATTAATTAACCTAACATCCTAAGTTTATACTTATTTTTTAAAATTAAGACCTTTCCCGACGAAATTTCGTCGGCAAAGATATTTTCGTCGGGGCAAACCTAATCCGGCAAATTTTGTCGGCATAGATCTTTGCCGACGAAATTTCGTCGGGAGAAGTGTTCATGTGTTTTTTTTTTTTTTTGAAAAGTATAAAGTTTAAAAATATGGATATGTTTAAACTAGCAAATTAATATCTATAAAGTACAAGCTAATGCAACTTGGAGGGTCCTTCTTTCTTTTATTTATTTATTAAATACTATATTTACATAGTATAGCCGTGCGGCTGTACTATATTTTTCTTTTTGAAAAATAGTCTAGCCGGGCGGCTATACTTTTTGGGGACACGTGGCGCCTAATCGCTGGAGGCTCCTTTTTTTTAAGACCAAAAAATAGTACAGCCGCACGGCTATACGCGGTGTTTTTTAAAAAGTCGACACGTGGCGCCTTTTTATATTAAAAATAGTATAGCCGCGCGGCTATACTCAGTTTTTTTTTTTTTTTTTTTTTAATTTTTTTTTAATGAAAAGGTAGGCTACACCCTTTAAGTAGCATGGTATGTATTTCACTTTTTTAATTACTTTGATTAGTAAAGGAGAAAAAGAAGAAGAGAAAATTGAATTACTATTCATTAAGTAATATAATTCATGAAGTTAATTAAAATATTTAATCATAATCAGTCATTAAATAAATAATAATTAAAATATAATTGCTAATTCAGCTAATTAAATCTCCAAATATATTATGTAGTTACTAAAAATAAAATTTTTAAAAATTAATTAACCTAACATCCTAAGTTTATACTTATTTTTTAAAATTAAGACCTTTCCCGACGAAATTTCGTCGGCAAAGATATTTTCGTCGGGGCAAACCTAATCCGGCAAATTTTGTCGGCATAGATCTTTGCCGACGAAATTTCGTCGGGAGAAGTGTTCATGTGTTTTTTTTTTTTTTTGAAAAGTATAAAGTTTAAAAATATGGATATGTTTAAACTAGCAAATTAATATCTATAAAGTACAAGCTAATGCAACTTGGAGGGTCCTTTCTTTTATTTATTTATTAAATACTATATTTACATAGTATAGCCGTGCGGCTGTACTATATTTTTCTTTTTGAAAAATAGTCTAGCCGGGCGGCTATACTTTTTGGGGACACGTGTCGCCTAATCCATGGAGGCTCCTTTTTTAAGACCAAAAATAGTACAGCCGCACGGCTATACTCGGTGTTTTTTTAAAAAGTCGACACGTGGCGCCTTTTTATATTAAAAATAGTATAGCCGCACGGCTATACTCAGTTTTTTTTTTTTAAAATTATTTATTATTATTTTTTTTTAATGAAAAGGTAGGCTACACCCTTTAAGTAGCATGGTATGTATTTCACTTTTTTAATTACTTTGATTAGTAAAGGAGAAAAAGAAGAAGAGAAAATTGAATTACTATTCATTAAGTAATATAATTCATGAAGTTAATTAAAATATTTAATCATAATCAGTCATTAAATAAATAAACTAATTAAAATATAATTGCTAATTCAACTAATTAAATCTCCAAATATATTATGTAGTTACTAAAAATAAAAATTTTATAAATTAATTAACCTAAACATCCTAAGTTTATACTTATTTTTTAAAATTAAGACCTTTCCCGACGAAATTGCGTCGGCAAAAGATATTTTCGTCGGGGGAAACCTAATCCGGCAAATTTTGTCGGCATAGATCTTTGCCGACGAAATTTCGTCGGGAGAAGTGTTCATGTGTTTTTTTTTTTTTGAAAAGTATAAAGTTTAAAAATATGGATATGTTTAAACTAGCAAATTAATATCTATAAAGTACAAGCTAATGCAACTTGGAGGGTCCTTTCTTTTATTTATTTATTAAATACTATATTTACATAGTATAGCCGTGCGGCTGTACTATATTTTTCTTTTTGAAAAATAGTCTAGCCGGGCGGCTA